>NC_041387.1:137650298-137653733 GCF_002162155.2 Triticum dicoccoides | reverse complement strand
AATTGGCAGTTCCTCTTCTTTGCATACCCCGCTTAAGTTTCCACCATCTTCATCGTCCCCTGCAGGCTGCTATAAACACTGGCACACTTTCTGCAGCCATGTCGAGCGACAGTGAGGACGACAGTTCGGCCAGCAGTCTGGCGCCCAATTATAGGTCAACATCGGAATCATCCCGCTCATCTTCCATGAGTCCGGCGTCGAGCCCAGACCTTGATTACATCCGGATAGAAGGGACGCCGCCTCCAGAGTCGTTAGACGACAACCAAATGGACGAGGAGCCGTCGGAGGACGAAGAAGAGGACGACGATGATGATGAGGAGGAATGGTCGAACGAGGAGGCGGACGACGACGACAACAACGACGATGATGACGGCGGCGGTGATGAAAAGCCAACGGTCAGCGGCAAGAAGCATCCTCGCCAAGACAATGTCGCGGGGTCATCCAGCAACAACAACAAGAAGAAGGACTAAATTAAGCAGATTGTATATATCTCTGTTTAATCTATCAATCTCATCACACACGGTTAGTAATATGTATTCGACAGCGATATTCTACATTATCGCCCACAGGTTGGTTTGTTGAACTGTGTGCCCTAACGAGCACACAATTCACAAAAAAAGACAGCATGGGCTGTCCATAATGATTGCACACGATTCTAATTACCGACCTGTTTTGCCGGGTATCACACACATCTTGTTACACCGAATCGTTTGTGTTCACCTCAATCATCGCAGACGGTTCATCGAAGCGAACTGTATGCTGTATACCACACACACCTTGATCTGGATGCCCATTTCTATTGTTCGGTCTCATCGCAAACAGTTTGTACAGATCAACCGTATGCCGCTCATCGCACATGCAACTAAAATCTGAACCGTGTTTGATGGATCATTCATCGCAAACGTTTTGCATATTTTTTGATGGTTTTTTGACATCACCGTTTGCGATTTATGCATCGCACACAGTTTCGTCAAAGGGTCTCTGGTCATAGTGTCGTGTTAGCAGCATCCTGCAGTAGTGTTAGAGAACTCTGTCAATGACTATCTTATCTGGAAGATTAACTCCCACTTGATTTAAGTGATTGTAGTACCCAGACATTCTGAGCACATGCTCACTAGCTGAGCTATTCTCCTCCATCTTTTGGGCAAAGTACTTGTCAGAGGTCTCATACCTCTCGACATGGGCATGAGTCTGAAATACCAATTTCAGCTCTTGGAACATCTCATGTGCTCTGTGGCGTTCAAAATGTTTTTGAAGTCCCGGTTCTAAGCCATAAAGCCTGGTGCACTAAACTATCAAGTAGTCATCATATTGAGCTAACATCTTCATCTGCTCCTGCAACAGGTCTGTCACATAGCGGTGCATCAAGGCCATAATTCTTCTGTGCAGCAATGAGGATAAACCTTAGATCACAGCCCTAGTCTGCATCATAGATACTATTATCTTTCAACTTAGTTTTCTCTAGGAACATATCAAAAAACATAGGGGAGCTACACCGCAAGCTATTGATCTACAACATAGTTTGCAAATACTATTAAGACTAAGTTCATGATAAATTAAGTTCAATTAATCATATTACTTAAGAAATCCCACTTAGATAGACATCCCTCAAGTCATCTAAATGATATGTGATCCAAATCCACTAAACCATGTCCGATCATCACGTGAAATGGAGTAGTCTTCAATGGTGAACATCACTATGTTGATCATATATACTATATGCTTCACTTTCGACCTTTCGGTCTCCAGTGTTTCGAGGCCATATCTGTATATGCTAGGCTCGTCAAGTTTAACCCGAGTATTCCGCGTGTAATCTTGCTTGCACCCATTGTATTTGAACGTAGAGCTTATCACACCCGATCATCATGTGGTGTCTCAGCACGAAGAACTTTCGCAACGGTGCATACTCGGGGAGAACACTTATACCTTGAAATTTAGTAAGGGGTCATCTTATAATGCTACTGCTATACTAAGAAAAATAAGATGCATAAAAGATAAACATCACATGCAATCAAAATATGTGACATGATATGGCCATCATCATCTTGTGCTCATGATCTCCATCACCGAAGCAACGTCATGATCTCCATCGTCACTGGCTGGACACCTTGATCTCCATCATAGCGTTGTGGTCGTCTCGCCAACCATTGCTTCTATGAATATCGCTGCCGCTTGGTGATAAAGTAAAGCAATTACATAGCACGTTGTATCTCATACAATAAATCAACAACCATATGGCTCCTTCCAGTTGCCGATAACTTTTACAAAACATGATCATCTCATACAACAATCTTTATATCACATCATCTCTTGACCATATCACATCACAACATGCCCTACAAAAACAATTTAGACGTCCTCTACTTTGTTTGTTGCAAGTTTTACGTGGCTGCTACGGGTTGCTAGCATGAACCGTACATACCTATGGCACAAAAACCACAATGGTGATTTATCAAGTTTGTTGTTTTAACCTTCAAAAGGACCGGCCGCAGTCAAATTTGATTCAACTAAAGTTGGATAAATAGACACCCGCAAACTACATTTATGGAAAACTAGTTGCATGTTTGTCGGTGGAACCAATCTCATGAACGTGTTCATGTAAGGTTAGTCCGGGCCGCTTCATCCAAAAATACCGCCGAATCAAAATAAGACATTGGTGGTAAGAAGTATACGATCACCGCCCACAACTCTTTGTGTTCTATTCATGCATATCATCTACAGATAGACCTGGCTCAGATGCCACTATTGGGAAATGTAGCATGCAATTTCAGAAAATTTCCTACGCTCATGCAAGATCTATCTAGGAGATGCATAGCAACGAGAGGGGAGAGTGTGTCCACGTACCCTCGTAGACCGAAAGCGTAAGCGTTAACTTAACGTGGTTGATGTAGTCGAACGTCTTCTCGAATCAATTGATCAAGTACCAAATGTACGACACCTCCGAGTTCTGCACACGTTCAGCTCAATGACGTCCCTTGAACTCGTGATCCAGCAGAATATCGATGGAGTCGATGAGTTTCGTCAGCACGACGGCGTGATGACGGTGTTGGTGATGTGATCCACTTAGGGTTTTGCCTAAACACTACAATGATACTATCGGAGGAGTAAATGGTGGAGGGGGCACCGCACACAGCTAAGAGAATAATTGTTGTGCCTTTGGGGTGCCCCCCGCCCCCATATATAAAGGAGGGGGAGGAGGCCGGCCACCAGGGGCATGCGCCATGGGGGGAGTCCTACTAGGACTCCACTCCTAGTAGGATTTGCCCCCACTTTTTTCCTTCTTTCTGGAGGGGAAAAGGGGAAGGGAGAGGGAACCAGAGAAGGAAAGGGGGCGCGCCCCCTCCCCTAGTCCAATTCGTACTCCCTATGGGAGGGGTCGCAGCAACCCCTTGTGGGATGGATCCCCTCTCTCCTATGGCCCATGTTGGCCCATTA
>NC_041387.1:137598420-137649949 GCF_002162155.2 Triticum dicoccoides | reverse complement strand
AGGAACGGTAACCTCCTGGTACTCCGAAAAACATCCGAAACTTCCCGAAACCATTCTGTTATCTGAATGTAACCTTCCAATATATCAATCTTTACCTCTCGACCATTTCGAGACTCCTCATCATGTTCGTGATCTCATCCGGGACTCCGAAACAACCTTCGGTCACCAAAACACATAATTCATATAATACCAGTCGTCACCAAACGTTAAGGGTGCGGACCCTACCGGTTTGAGAACTATGTAGACATGACCGAGACACCTCTCCAGTCAATAACCAATAGCGGAACCTGGATGTTCATATTGGTTCCCACATATTCTACGAAGATCTTTATCGGTCGAACCGCAATGTCAACATACGTTATTCCCTTTGTCATCGGTATGTTACTTGCCCGAGATTCGATCATCGGTATCTTCATACCTAGTTCAATCTCATTACCGACAAGTCTCTTTACTCGTTCCGTAATGCATCATCTCGTAACTAACTCATTAGGTACATTGCTTGCAAGGCTTCATATGATGTGCATTATCGAGAGGGCCCAAAGATACCTCTCTGATACTCGGAGTGACAAATCCTAATCTCGATCTATGCCAACCCAACAAACACCTTCGAGATACCTATAGATTTATAATCACCCACTTATGTTGTGACGTTTGATAGCACACACGACATTCCTACGGTGTCCGGGAGGTGCATAATCTCATAGTCGGAGGAATATGTATTTGACACGAAGAAAGCAGTAGCAATAAAACTGAATGATCATTATGCTAAGCTAACGGATTGGTCTTGTCCATCGCATCATTCTCCTAATGATGTGATCTCGTTCATTAAATGACAACACATGTCTATGGCTAGGAAACTTAACCATCTTTGATTAACGAGCTAGTCAAGTAGAGGCATACTAGGGACATAGTGTTTTTTCTATGTATTCACACATGTATCAAGTTTCTGGTTAATACAATTCTAGCATGAATAATAGACATTTATCACGATATAAGGAAATATAAAATAACAACTTCATTATTGCCTCTAGGGCTTATTTCCTTCAATGCTCCCCTGGGAGCTCCCCTCAGGTGCGTTCCTGGCCCACTGGATGTCTTCTGGCCCAAAAAATCCACAAAGAGTTTTGCTGCGTTTGGACTCTGTTTAGTATTGATTTCCTGCGATGTAAAAGACATGCAGAAAACAACAACTGGCACTGGGCACTATGTCAATAGGTTAGTACAAAAAATGATATAAAATGATTGTAAAACATCCAAGAATGATAATATAACAACATGGAACAATAAAAAATTATAGATACGTTGGAGACGTATCAGCCATTCAGGTTGAGACTGGTCTTTGGGAACACCAGGGATCCCTCAGGCACAACCGTGATGCTGGCTCATCTTCAGGCCCATCATGGTATAAGCGTAGGATATGGATCCCCCACGGCATGTATCATCCAATTGCTCATGCACCAAGGTCGTCCTATGCTGCACCTCGCCTGCCTCCTCCACCAATGAGGCAACCTCTTTGATCTGTACCATCCAAGCTCCCTCTCCCAACCCCAAGATGGACTATGCTTCAAGTGTGGCCGTTCAGGTCACCGTGCCAGGAATTGCTATCAGAATCAGAATCAACTAGCTCTTCCTTCAACTGGTCGTGGTTACAACCAGCACCGTGACAACCATGCCAGACCTTATGGTCCTGGTCAGGCTAACCACATTTATTTGAATGAAGCTCAAGACCATCCTGCTACTATGATGGTTACTCTTCTCATTAATTCAATACCAGCTTCTGTTTTATTCGATTCAGGAGCATCACATTCTTTCATATCAGAAGATTTTTCATTCATGCATGGCACTAAATATGAAGAGATGAACACTCCACTAGTGGTACACACTCGTGCAGGCCAATGTCAAACCTCCATGGTTAGCCACAACATCCCTGTTGAAATCGAAGGGTTGGAATTTCATGCCTCCCCCATTATTTTGAAGTCTTCCAATATCGACCTCATTTTGGGAATGGATTGGTTGAAATCACATAATACCTCTATCATTTGTGCCACTAAAACCTTCCACCTCCTACATCTTTCAAATGAGATAGTAAGCTACCATGCTCATCTTGTTCGAAATGTTGTAGCCCATATTTATTCCTTGAATGCATTGAACGCATCACCTCTTGAGGGAATTGAAAACATTCCAGTCATTTGCGACTTCCAAGATGTCTTTCCAGAAGAACTCTAGGGATACCCCCTGTTCGAGCTATCGAATTCATCATCGACTTGAAACTAAGCACCACTCCTATCGCCAAACGACCCTACAAGATGCCGCCTCATGAACTACTTGAGCTTAAGGAGGAAATCGGAAATTCACTTTGCTAGGGTTTCATTCATCCAAGTTCCTCTACTTGGGGAGCACCTTCTCTCTTTGTTAAGAAGAAGGATGGAACAAATCGTTTGGTCCAAGACCACCGGCCTATCAACCAAGCAACAATTCAGAAAAAGTATCCCCTTCCTCGGATCAATGATCTATATGATCAACTTGCTGGATCCTTGGTCTTCTCTAAACTCGACTTGAGGTTGGGTTATCATCAGATCTGGGTTCTTGAAGAGGATATTCCCAAGACTGCATTTGTTACTCGCTATGGTTTATATGAGTACACCGTCATGTCTTTCGGCCTAATTAATGCTCCAGCGACATTCTCTTGTCTGATGAACTATATATTCATGGAATACCTTGACAAGTTTGTCATGGTTTATCTGGATGATATCCTTGTATATTCCAAGAATAAAGAAGAACATGTTGAACATCTTCATCTTGTTCAGGAAAAGCTTCGAGAGCACCAACTTTATGCCAAGTATTCCAAGTGTGAATTCTTGTTACCCGAAGTAACCTACCTTGGTCATGTAATTTCCAAGGATGGTATTGCCGTCAACCCAGAATGAGTTTAGGCCATTCTTGACTGGACTCCCCCGAAGAATGTCAAACAAGTCAGAAGCTTTCTCAGACTCGCCAGCTATTGTCACTGTTTTGTCAATAACTTCTCCAAGATTGCCAAGCCGCTGACAAATCTGCTTTACAAGGGTGTTAATTTTGATTGGACAGAAAAGTGTCAGGAAAGTTTCCAGGTACTCAAGGACAAGCTGACTTCTGCCCCAGTGCTTGCTCCTCCAGATTCCCAAAAGGATTTTGTTATCTATTGTGATGCATCCTGTCAAGGATTAGGCTGTGTCCTAATGCAAGAGTGCAGGGTGATTGCTTATGCCTCTCGTTAGTTGCGCCCTCACAAAGAGAACTACCCAGTTCATGACCTCCAGCTTGCTGCAGTTATCTATGCACTAAAGTTGTGATGACGTTACCTTCTCGGTAACCATTGCGAGATCTTCATCGATCATAAGAGTCTAAAGTATCTATTTACTCAGCCAGATCTGAACCTCCGTTAGCAGCGATGGATGGGGGCTAGGTATATCTTATACACCTGGAAAGGCTAATGTCATGGCTGATGCCCTGAGTCACAAGTTGTATTGCAATAACCACATGGTTCATAAGGCTCAACCCTGCCTTCATGAAGAGCTACATAAGCTGAACCTTCACCTAGTTCCACAGGGTTCTCTGAATAACCTTGTCCTAGAACCAACTCTTCTGAAAGCTATTAAGTCTGTGCAAGCCAAAGATGCCGAAGTTGATCAAACGAGACGGGATCTTGCTTTAGGAAAGCTAGAGATTTCTGGCTTGCTAAAGATGGGACCTTGTACTTCAGGGATTGCATTGTGGTACCCCGATTCGAACTTATGATGGAGAAGGTGATGAACGAAGCAGATACACCCCTCTCTCTATTCATCCGGGAAGTACCAAGATGTATATAGACATCCTTCAGAAGTACTGGTGGTCTAAGATGAAGCAAGACATTGCAGGATATATTAAAGAATGTGACGTTTGCCATCGCGTCAAAGAAGAACATCAGAAACCGGCTGGACTTCTGCAACCACTCCCTATTCCTGAATGGAAATGGGATAAGATTCAGATGGACTTCGTCACTGGCCTTCCCAAGTCACAAAAGGGTGACAATGCTATCTTTGTCGTCATTGGCCAATTCTCGACAGGTGCACACTTTTTGCCAGTCAAGGAGATAATCCCTGCTAGTCAATTATCGAACTTGTACATCTCCAGAATTGTGACACTCCATGGCATTCCAAAGGAGATCAGTTTAGACCGTGGTAGCATATTCACCTCGAAGTTCTGGGATAGTTTCTAAGAGGGAATGGGAACTCATATAACCTGGAGCACTGCTTATCACCCCAGTCCCAAGGTCAGGTCTAGCGAGTCAATCAAATCCTTGAAGATATGTTGCATGCCTGTGTTATCTCTTTCAGCAAGAAATGGGAAGAATCTCTCCCTTATGTTGAATTCTCTTATAACAATGATAACCCACATGTATAGGGGGTCGCAACAGTTTTCGAGGGTAGAGTATTCAACCCAAATTTATAGATTCGGGACAAGGGGAGCCAAAGAATATTTGAAGGTATTAGCAGATGAGTTGTCAATTCAACCACACTTGGAGATTAATTATCTGCAGCAAAGTGATTAGTAGCACAGTAGTATGATAGTTTTGATGATAGCAGCAGTAGTAACGGTAACAATAAAAGTGATAGCAGTGATATTATAGCAGTAATGATAGCAGTAGCAACAGTAGTAACTTAGCAAGAACAATATAAGATAAATTCGTAGGCATTGGATCGGTGACTCGTTGGATGATATTCATCATGAGACAGTTATAACCTAGGGCGATTCGGCACTAGCTCTAGTTCATAAATATAATGTAGTCATGTAATCTGTAAATAGTCATACGTGCTTATGGAAAGAACTTGCATGACATCTTTTGTCCTACCCTCCCGTGGCAGCGGGGTCCTATTGGAAACTAAGGGATATTAAGGCCTACTTTTAATAGAGAACCGGAACAAAGCATTAGCACACGGTGAATACATGAAATCCTTGAGGGAGTCCTGGATTAAGGGGTCCTCAGGCGTCCGGTCTCTTGACATGGGTCGGACTGTTGGGCTATGTAGATACAAGACAAAAGACTTCTTCCCGTGTCCGGATGGGACTCTCCTTTATGTGGATGGAAAGCTTAGTGATTTGGATATGTAGATTCCTTTCTCTGTAACCGACTTTGTATAACCCTAGCCACTCCGGTGTCTATATAAACCGGAGGGCTTAGTCCATAGAGGCAATCATAATCATACATGATAGACTTCTAGGGTTTTAGCCATTACGATCTCGTGGTAGATCAACTCTTGTAATACTCATATTCACCAAGATCAATCAAGCAGGAAGTAGGGTATTACCTCCATAGAGAGGGCCTGAACCTGGGTAAACATCGTGTCCCCCGTCTCCTGTTACCATCGACCTTGGACGCACAGTTCGGGACCCCCTACCTGAGATCCGTCGGTTTTGACACCGACATTGGTGCTTTCATTGAGAGTTCCGCTCTGACATCAAAGATAGGATTGATGGCTCGCCTTGTTATCAAGGATAATATCACCTCTGGAGAAGCCCTGGCCGCAGGCCAAACCCTCCATCTGGGCGGCTTCACCATGACCGCCCGTTCGGCCGTTGGGCCGACGATGACTTCTCGGGTCATCGAAAATCGCCCCCACGTCAACTCTGAATACTCCAAGCAGATGGATCTGATGAAGTTGTCGTCTTTAAACGAACTCCTGGATCACATCGCCGCCTTGGGGTCGGATTGGGCTTAAACCCGATCAGAGAGAAATTGAATCTCCGCCGATCACCCATCAGGTAGCGGTGGTGGAGGATCAATACAACAACTCTTCCTCTATATTCATGATGAACTATGTTCGGATCTCCGAGCTCATAGAAACGGATACCCGTCCGCGAGAAGACATGCCCCATACTCCAAACCTAGAGTCGGACTGTGGACCTGAAAAGTTGGTTGATATCCCGGAGCCCGAACTGTTAAGCTCAGAAGTTTCTCAAACTCCGAATCCCAAATTGGGTCAGGGTTCAGACTCAAATCCACCCACCCACCCAGATACACGCGATCTTATGCACACCAGACATCAGTATCAGGAAACGGTCCATCACTTTTGGGCCAGATTCCTCCTCATCAAAGACAAGATCAAAGACTGCCATGATGAAGACGTGATCTCATTATTCTGCAACAATTGCACGGATGAGGGAATCCTCAATGCCATCAACCGCCGTCACATATTACACTTCCCTGACTTGGAAACCATAGTACAGAAGTACTACGCAATGGAAAGCGCCTAGAAAACTTAGGCAGCCTCTTGGGAGCCACCGGTTTCCACTAAACCCCTCGTCCAGAAAAAAAGGACGCACCCTTGTCGGTCGCCCGATCCAATCACAAAGAAATCAAAGCCCATTACGGGGAGCGGAACCATTCTGGAGGGATGGCTCGATAGTCCATGCAAAATACACACAACACTGGATACCATACCAACCCACAGCCTTAGAGCATGTTGGATACTCTGACAAGTGGCCAAGAGCGGCGAGGATCTCCTCACCGAAAGTACCACAAAGAAACACCCCACAGACGACGACCTTAGAGTATTGATGGTCTTTGAGACTTTTGCCTCAAACAATAGGCGCAAAAGGGCACTCCACGGCCTCGCTGAAGTCTGCCAAGTCGCAACAATAAACCCCTGGAATGACACGGCCATAACTTTCAATGCCAGTGACGAACCAAAATTTAGGACAGTCCGGGCACCAGCCACATTGGTCCTCAGTCCGATCGTGGACGACTTTCGGCTTACCAAAGTGCTCATGGACGACGGCAGTGGACTAAACCTCATTTATGAGAAAACTCTCAACAAAATGGAAATAGATAGGAGCTGCATTGAGAAAAGTAGCACGACCTTCTGAGGAATCATTCCCAGTCGGGAGGCGCGATGCCTAGGAAAAATCACACTCGATGTGGTATTCGGCACGCCGGAGAATTATCGGTCCGAAGAGATAACCTTTCAAGTGGCCCCTTTCAACAGTGGATATCACGCCTTATTAGGGCGAGATGCATTTTCATGCTTCCAAGCTATACCCCATTACGGGTACATGAAGCTCAAGATGCCCGGGCCCAATGGTATTATCACTCTTGCTAGTGATCCGGACATAGCACTCCGCGCCGAAAACAAAATCGCAGCCCTGGCCCTCGAGGCATTGTCTGAAGCCCTTGCGGCCAAAGAATTAACCACATTACGCTCCACGGTAGATAGGGATGACGTGATCTTGGACAAGCAACCCAAATCCACCCCCTTTAAACCAGCAGACGAAATAGTCAAATTCCAAGTCCACCCGACGGACCCCAAGAAGACAACATCCATCGGGGCACAGCTCGACCCAACGCTTGATGCCGCACTATGAGCATTCCTACACGAAAACTGGGACATATTTGCCTAGCACCCTTCTTATATGCCAGGGATCCCATGCAGGCTGGCCGAACACAGCCTCAACATATTGAATGGATGTCAGGACCCCGACTCAATGCCACATCGATCTAGCATGTAACACCTCATATCACTTTGCGGCCTCACGCACGGTATTCCCACGGTTGTCGCCTTACCTTTTCCCGGGACCGTTTGCGCCTTTTGGCACACGTATATGACAGTGTCGCTAGCATCCATATGATAAGGAGCCCGGGCTGACATGGCTAGTCGTAAACCCAAAGTGGCACAAACTTACAGGGACATGCATCCATGACCCAGCATCGAACGTGTCGGTCATCAGCGAGTGAATCCAGGCTGTAGCACTGGGCTAGCAGGACTCCGGTGAACCGGGCTGTAGCGGGCTAACAGAACTCCGGTATTCATCGCGTGACATTTCCCTGAAGGGACAGACACAGGAACGAAGAAGGACACATGCCAGCCAGCCTAAGTGTTCCGGAGCAGTAGCAAGCTACCATGGCTCAGTGGAAACACCAGGAGACATTTCCCGGTAAGAGAGGCTACTAAGGATAAACAACTAGATAGTCAGATCCCACACATACCAAGCATTTCAATAACATACACACAATATGCTCGATATGTGCAAACACAACATGGCATCACAACATGACTCTACGACTCAAGTATTTATTCATTAGGCTCCGAGGAGCGAGATATTACAAACATAGGTCTCATGACCCAACATTCAGAGCATACAAGTCAAAGCACAAGCGGAAGCTATCATGTCTGGGTACAGACATCTATAAATGAAAAAGGCTGAGAAGCCTGACTATCTACCAGATCCTGCCGAGGGCACAAGATCGTAGCTGAGGTAACAAGCTAAACGTCGAAGTCCACGCGGTACTACTAGCGAGACTGAAGTCTCTCTGCAAAAACATAAAATAGGCAAACGTGAGTACAAATGTACCCAGCAAGACTTACATCAGATCTAACTACATATGCATCATTATCAATAAAGGGGTGGTGGAGTTTAACTGCAGCAAGCCAGCTTTGACTCGGTGGCTATCCTGAACTACGACTGCAAGTAACTCTTTTGAGGTGGCGCACACGAGTCCACATATTCACCATATCAATACACCACTATGGATCCGCTCCCGTCTCCCTACGAGAACGCCATCCATAGCACTCACGCTTATCTTGCGTATTTTAGAGTATCCACTTTCACTTGTCTATGAACTATGAAAGGGGTCCAAGTTTCCATATCCGAGGAATCCGGCTATTCGAATAGATGATGTTAACCCTGCAGGGGTGTACTTCTTCACACATGCTCTCGCCACTTACCGCCCTGTACACGTCATGTACCTCGGCAACCTTCAAGCGGAAGCCGGGCGAGGGAGTCGGCCACGACCTGACTAACCGAACAAGTCTCTAGTCCAGGTTTATCGCCTATTCGGGTTCCATCCGCAAGGAGATCCGGCCGGTGTGTCGCTTACGGCCCCGTGTGCAGGGTTCCCAAGCCCACCAACCGGGTGCCACTTGGTACACCGGGCCACTGTGCCTAGTCTGTCCCAAGCCCACCTGTACCGGGTGCCACTTGGTAGACTACTAACACTACCTACAAACACCAGAAACTAGTTGCAACTCCTGGACAGAGATCATGTTGATTAATAAGTCGAGAGAGTCAATTAAGGATCCCAATGTGTGGTAGTAGCTGTTCATGGATCACAAACACAGAACTCAGTTCCTGAGGACGGCTGCAATGAGACAACCCACCATGTACTCCTACATGGCCTCTCACCGCTACCTTTACCAAATCGTGTTCACACACTTAGCTCACACACAGTAGGACATGTTCACACGCCTCTGATTCATCCCCGATGAATCAGACCTGACTCAACTCTAAGCAGTAGCAGGCATGACAAACAAGCATGAATGAGTAGGCACAACAGGGCTCAAACAACTCCTACTCATGCTAGTGGGTTTCATCTATTTACTGTGGCAATGACAGGTCATGCAGAGGATAAAGGGGTTCAACTACCGCAGCAAGTAACAAATATGTCGTTGTTGTCCTAATGCAGTAAAAGAGAGCAGGAGCGAGAGAGTGGGATTTTATCGGAATGAACAAGGGGGTTTTGCTTGCCTGGCACTTCTGAAGATAACATTGAGTCTTCATCAGTGTCAACGATCACATCATCGGTACAACGTCTACCGAGGGGGGACAACACCGGCAAACACAGAAGAAACATGATCAATGCAATGCACAATATGATGCATGCTATGACATGGCAATATGAATGTGTTTTGAGCTAATGCAACTAGCTATGATTTAAATGAAGTTGGTTTGAATACATGATTCAAACTCCAACTCCATATATGATTATTTAAATGCCCTTAATTGTTTTGTCCAAAACAGAGGACAAACATTGTTCAAACATGCATGAAAATGGTACAGATGGATTCCTTGAATTTTTCTGATAATGTTTCATATATAAATTATTTCATTTGGAGCTACGGTTGAATTTCTATGAATTTTAGAAGTTTATACAATTTTCTGGAATTTCCTGAATTATAATAATTCCAGAAAACATTACTGCGTCAGCCTGATATCATCATGACGTCAGCAAGTCAACAGGGGCTGGTCCGGGTCAAACCTGACATGTGGGGTCCACACGTCAGTGTCATAGTTAGTTAACAGGGGGTTATCTGCTTAATTAAAGGATTAGGGGGGGTTGGGGCCCACTGGTCAGTGTTAGTGGCTAATTAGGTTTAGTTAATACTTAACTAAAATTAGCAGGGCCTGGCCCCACTAGTCAGCGACCCAGGGGAGGTCAAACCCCTGGTCAACAGGGCCTAACCCGCCGGTGGTGAGTCGCCGGCGAGGCCGAGGCGGCGGAGGCCTTCGGGTTTCTTGCTCCGGCGACCAAACGGACGGAGGAGGGG
Organism: Triticum dicoccoides; assembly: GCF_002162155.2. Taxonomy (NCBI): domain Eukaryota; kingdom Viridiplantae; phylum Streptophyta; class Magnoliopsida; order Poales; family Poaceae; genus Triticum; species Triticum dicoccoides. Next base: position 137,639,609 of record NC_041387.1, on the reverse strand, counting down.
CTCTACGGATAGCTGGAAGAGCGCCGCGTCTTCCTGTGGAGTCGGTTGGGGTCGGGGCGGCCGGAATCGGCGCCGGCGACGACCTAGGTGGCCGCCGGAGTTCGGCCGAGGTCGAACACGGCGCTGCGGTGCACTAGAGGGGAAACGGAAGGGCTCTGCGGGCTCCTGGGAGGGCGGCGAACTTGGTAACATGCTTGGGCGCAAGCTGGGGTGACCCTGGCCATGGCAACGCCATGGCCGGCGGCGAGGAGCAATCGGCCGCGATGGAGAAAGAAGCTAGGGGATGAGCGCGAGCTTGAGAGAAGGGGGAAGAGGAAGAGGGGCTCACAGTGGATCGAACGGAGGGGTCGGCGAGCTCGGGGAAGCTTCTGCGATGGTGAATTTACGGCGGCGATCTCCGGGCACCGGAGATGAAGACGACGACGCTCCGGTCGACTGGGGCCTCCTCTGGTCGCGTGCGTCGGTGTGCAGCTCCATGGAGTCGGGACGGAGCTCAGGGATGCGAAGAGGGAGCGAGGGGGTGGCTGTGGCCGCGGCGAACGGCGTCGGTGGCGAGGAGCTCCGCTCGAGCAGAGAGGGAGAGAGAGCAGAGGAGAGGAACGATGGAGAGGGGGAGGGCGAGGGGGTCCAGGGGGTCGCGCTGGCGTCGTCTAGGCGCGACGAGGGGAAGCCAGGCAGGCTAGGAGGGAGGAGGTGGCCGGGGCGCGTGGCCGCGCGCGCCGAGCGCGTGCCCGTCCTCCTGGCAGAGGAGGAAGGCGACAGGGGGGGTAGCGGTGGCGGGCTGGGCCGATTCTGCTGGGCCACCAGGTGAGTGGGCCTCAGGTAAGCGTCAGGTAAGTCCTACTCTGCTCTGTTTTATTTTTCTGTTTGTTTTATTTTTTATTTTTTTTATTTAATCTTTTGCCACTGTTTTGAATTTAAAATAATTCAAACAATGCCAAAAGTTCCTCTGAATATTTTTATTTTGCTAGATGGACTTTTCCAAAAGCTCATAAAATATTTCAGGGGTATTTGAAATTATATTCTAGTTATATGAATATAATTCAAATTCAAGTAGCTAATGATTTAAATTCAAAGTCCCAAAAATAAATCCTTAAAAATGTTCAATATTTTTTGGTTTGAATCAAAACCCTTGCCAAAAATATTAAACATCTAAGAAGAGCATTCTGGAACAATGAATGAGATTTTTAGGGTTTTTGCCCTTCTTTTATTTAGGGTTTTGAGGCTTCCAATTCCTCAGTTCAAGTTTCAAAAAAATTTAAACATGATGCACAGATGGAAGCAAGCATAGGTCAGGCCAGAACTAGGGATGTGACAACTCACCCCCACTAAACAAGAATCTCGTCTCGAGATTCAAGCGTAGTGTAAGATGAAGGGGAAACGCAAACTAGTATAATCTTCACGATCCAGGTTGCCCTTCATAAGAACATTGATTCGATCACCATCATTGTCTTGATGTCTTGCTCTGAGAACTCTAGCTAATCATGACAAGAAGAGAAAAGGAAAACTCTAGAAGGATCGATCTTCTCGAAGACCGAACAACTCAGGATCAACTCATGGGATGAGACATTGTCACATCTCTTGAGCTGAGACACGAAGCATACATCTGAGGAAATGGAGTGAGACAGATGACGAGGGCTCGCTAGGTAGACAACAATTCCAGACTTAAGAATGTGGTGATCGGTTGTCAACGTAGCGAGGAGTTGAATTGCCATGATACCATAACGATGCACCTTAGGGAAGGTGACTCATAGATATATCCCCTTAAGTGGCAAAAAGAATTACCTTTGATTCAGAGATCATTGAAACTCTTTATACCAGCCTAAGGCAATTCTCGAGCGATCATTTGGAGGGGTTCGGTGCAACGACATACCCGGACCAGAATGGATGATGTGGATTACCTTGTTGGAGACAACATAATGGATGAATTTGCTTACCACCGGAAATGGAAGAGATCCACGGTGGAATGGCACATTGGCAGTGCAAGCTGGGAACAAAATGCAAATGCTGGGAATGATTCTGGTAACTGGGGAAGAACCCAATAATAGAGAATGAATCCACTGTTTGAAAGGGTCATAGCATTATCGAGGACACTGAGAGCAAACCCAGTTAGTGCTGATGATAACACCTAGCGCTTGTGCGTGCTCTCAAGAACTTGAGCATTTCCATAATCATCAAGATTTTACCAATATCCGTGTCAAGGATCCTGGCAACACAACTTACTACCATGATGAATAATGATGGATGATACAGATGCAAAGGAAGATAACACTTTCTCAGATTTCACCTTAGCGAGGCCAAGGAAACAAAATCTGGATGATCGACCGAGAGACATTTAGCACTCCGCTTCTAATGTTCTCCTTGATGTGCTAGCGTAATCCATAGATAATTATGGTTTGATATCTAGAACATCAAGTAAAAGGTCGGACTTCGGGAGCACAAGAATCCATAAGGAATAACTACGGAGGTAAATCCTGCGAAATCCTTATGGGGAGGTGGCCAACTTCCTCAAACAAGATACTACAATAATAGGTCTTCCGGCTGGGTGTGTTGGCCACGACATCCACTTTACCGGTTATCGAGGGACCAATATTATAGTTCTTGGGAAATGTTCCAACCATCATATCTGCCTGAGATTCAGATCTGGTTGGTGTCAGGATATTCCAGACTCATCGAGTCAAGGAAGAAAAATGAAAGTTTGCAACACAAATCGACGAAATGACATTGCGAGATTCTCGGGAAATGAACTACGATAGCAAGCTCCAAAACATGAGCTGGTTCTGCTACACATGTGTGAACACGCTGTCTCAGACAAACATGATCACATGGTAGTCTTACAATAGAACACTACCGAGTTCTGGTAGGGAACCATCATTGAGGATATAGGAATCTTGTGCATGAACTAGTATTTGCACAGCAACTCCTTTTCCTTGAACAATTCAATCAGTGGCTTGGTGTGCTAGGGAATACATATGGAGTGGAGGTAATTAATCTACCAAACCATAGAATACATTTGCACATGCATAATTGACTTGAGATGGTACCAGAGGAAATAAAACAATCTTTCTCAAACTCGTGGCGGCAACTTGCACCAAATGCACATGAATTCGAGGAAGTCACTTCTTCCATCCAACATATGCTTCATGAACGGAACACGAAGGCATTGCTTACAAGGTTTCCAACACTAGGTTGATGTTCAACATGAATCATGGGGGAGACAAAATGCTGCTGATGGGCTCAACAGCAACTCATCGGAATTTCCATATCACTGGACTTCCACCATCATGTGAACACGGTGATAGTATTGGTCAGACCAAAAGATGTAATGGTATATGCTCGAGGAAAAACCACGAGTAAGACAACATTACGAATATCATTGGTTCTGATTTGATTTGATGATAGCCCATACTCAAACAAAGGTTTGGGTAAGATAATAGATCCAACAATTGTTCACAAGGGCCAATTGATGAAGATATCATCTTTCTTCAACACACACTACACAAGAATATCCCTTTGGAACGAACTAAGTCAGGCAAGCTTTTATCTTCCAACTCTCCAAGTTGTTGTTTAGCTTATCCAACTAGCTCAGGGGTATCCAACACGAATTCTTGGAGAGAGGCGTGGTTTACAGGATAAACCAACTTGATCACGAGCTCAACATAACAGTCAGGTGACAACCTGGTGATACTTTCGAGAAGATATTCGGAAAATCACGAACCACCGGTATGTTACTAAACTCGAGAACAATCTTGCTTTTGAGGGCAAGACGATATGATTAAAAGGGCGAGGGATTGCCAAAATCCTAACTCATCAATCAAAGAGTGCACCAGGAAATAAGGACTAGGTAGCACAATCTATCTTAGAATGGTGATTCAATAACCAACATGCTAAGAATGAGAATATTGTCCATTTACTACCAAGCAACAGAGTTGCTAGCAGTATTGATTTCACACATCACGGTACACTTGTCGGCATTCCGGTTACAATAACACGGGAACCGAGGAATGAACAATGATGGCAAGAAGTATCACTACATCAAGAATTCACAAGAGCCGGTGCAATCCTCATGAAAATCCTGACATAAAGACGGTAATACTGGGCTGGCATTTTGATCTGCGGAATACAACTACTTTGACCCAATCCTGGAAATGGATAAGGTACTGGAGTTTGTTTCTGCTAGTCATTCCGCGATAGAATGGCTTGACGGACCACAAGAGTAATAGGCATCGATAAACGAACGCACGCATACTCTTGACTATCAATTGATAGACGAGGGTCAGAAGACAACTAAAGAGGGACAACTCAAAGGAACATACGATTTTCTGAGTTGTGGATGCATGGTTTAGCATGTCGAACGAAGTTCAACATATTTCTTCCGGATAACCCATGTAGAAAGGTAGAACTGGCAGAGCCACAATATATAATGGAGAACTCATCAAGAGCACTCTAGTTGTGATCGGTCAGTTCAACGAGGAACTTCTGCCATAAGTAGTTCATGGTATTTGGAAGAAGAAGATACCACGGACTTCGAGGACTATCGCAAGGTTACTAATAACCTAAGGGAGCTAGCAAACACTATCAACATGATGTAAGTAGAGTGAATCTCGAGTTCAAGAACCCAGGAATAGAATACCTACTACTAAGTAGCATCACGGGATGCTTTCGAGAGTAAAGGCCAGAATCTTCACACCGAGACACAAATCATGGCTAAATTACTAGATGATCCCCTAAGACAACTAGGGTCATAATAACAACTCCCACATAAATGTCGAGGCAGTAGAGTACCTCAACTCAACAATTTGTGTGATTAACCTGGCCTAAAAAGACATTGGAACCAGAGGAAAAGGATTTGCAAATGCATCAGACTCTTTGGAACCCTGGGATGACTCGGACAGCGTAACGACTGTAAACGCTCAGAAAAGACTTGAGACATTCACAAAAATGGTGGCATAACCACCCAGAAGCACAGTATCAAGGTTTCGAGATCAATAGTTAACATACAGAAGTCGTAGGAACTGAACTCAAGCTTAAATCCAACAATCTATAAGTCTACGGATTAGTAACATGTGATCCTGATAGAAAGAAGAGATAGCCTAGTTCTTAATCCCCGTAGGAAAGATAAGATGACTCAGATCAGAGGGCCATGAGGTATAAGGAGTAAAAAGAGCCTTACGTTCCATCCCACAATCAATTCCCTTATATAACTAAAGCATTTCTAGACTCAACTTCGACCAGTTTGGCTTGGTAATCCTACAGGCAGTCAAGCTCTGATACCAACGCTGTCAGGACCCCGACTCAATGCCACATCGATCTAGCATGTAACACCTCATATCACTTTGCGGCCTCACGCACGGTATTCCCACAGTTGTCGCCTTACCTTTGCCCGGGACCGTTTGCGCCTTTTGGCACACGTATATGACAGTGTCGCTAGCATCCATATGATAAGGAGCCCGGGCTGACATGGCTAGTCATAAACCCAAAGTGGCACAAACTTACAGGGATAGGCATCCATGACCCAGCATCGAACGTGTCGGTCATCAGCGAGTGAATCCAGGCTGTAGCACTGGGCTAGTAGGACTCCGGTGAACCGGGCTGTAGCGGGCTAACAGAACTCCGGTATTCATCGCGTGACATTTCCCCGAAGGGAAAGACACAGGAACGAAGAAGGACACATGCCGGCCAGCCTAAGTGTTCCGGAGCAGTAGCAAGCTACCATGGCTCAGTGGAAACACCAGGAGACATTTCTCGGTAAGAGAGGCTACTAAGGATAAACAACTAGATAGTCAGATCCCACACATACCAAGCATTTCAATAACATACACACAATATGCTCGATATGTGCAAACACAACATGGCATCACAACATGACTCTACGACTCAAGTATTTATTCATTAGGCTCCGAGGAGCGAGATATTACAAACATAGGTCTCATGACCCAACATTCAGAGCATACAAGTCAAAGCACAAGCGGAAGCTATCATGTCTGGGTACAGACATCTATAAATGAAAAAGGCTGAGAAGCCTGACTATCTACCAGATCCTGCCGAGGGCACAAGATCGTAGCTGAGGTAACAAGCTAAACGTCGAAGTCCACGCGGTACTACTAGCGAGACTGAAGTCTCTCTGCAAAAACATAAAATAGGCAAACGTGAGTACAAATGTACCCAGCAAGACTTACATCAGATCTAACTACATATGCATCATTATCAATAAAGGGGTGGTGGAGTTTAACTGCAGCAAGCCAGCTTTGACTCGGTGGCTATCCTGAACTACGACTGCAAGTAACTCTTTTGAGGTGGCGCACACGAGTCCACATATTCACCATATCAATACACCACTATGGATCCGCTCCCGTCTCCCTACGAGAACGCCATCCATAGCACTCACGCTTATCTTGCGTATTTTAGAGTATCCACTTTCACTTGTCTATGAACTATGAAAGGGGTCCAAGTTTCCATATCCGAGGAATCCGGCTATTCGAATAGATGATGTTAACCCTGCAGGGGTGTACTTCTTCACACATGCTCTCGCCACTTACCGCCCTGTACACGTCATGTACCTCGGCAACCTTCAAGCGGAAGCCGGGCGAGGGAGTCGGCCACGACCTGACTAACCGAACAAGTCTCTAGTCCAGGTTTATCGCCTATTCGGGTTCCATCCGCAAGGAGATCCGGCCGGTGTGTCGCTTACGGCCCCGTGTGCAGGGTTCCCAAGCCCACCAACCGGGTGCCACTTGGTACACCGGGCCACTGTGCCTAGTCTGTCCCAAGCCCACCTGTACCGGGTGCCACTTGGTAGACTACTAACACTACCTACAAACACCAGAAACTAGTTGCAACTCCTGGACAGAGATCATGTTGATTAATAAGTCGAGAGAGTCAATTAAGGATCCCAATGTGTGGTAGTAGCTGTTCATGGATCACAAACACAGAACTCAGTTCCTGAGGACGGCTGCAATGAGACAACCCACCATGTACTCCTACATGGCCTCTCACCGCTACCTTTACCAAATCGTGTTCACACACTTAGCTCACACACAGTAGGACATGTTCACACGCCTCTGATTCATCCCCGATGAATCAGACCTGACTCAACTCTAAGCAGTAGCAGGCATGACAAACAAGCATGAATGAGTAGGCACAACAGGGCTCAAACAACTCCTACTCATGCTAGTGGGTTTCATCTATTTACTGTGGCAATGACAGGTCATGCAGAGGATAAAGGGGTTCAACTACCGCAGCAAGTAACAAATATGTCGTTGTTGTCCTAATGCAGTAAAAGAGAGCAGGAGCGAGAGAGTGGGATTTTATCGGAATGAACAAGGGGGTTTTGCTTGCCTGGCACTTCTGAAGATAACATTGAGTCTTCATCAGTGTCAACGATCACATCATCGGTACAGCGTCTACCGAGGGGGGACAACACCGGCAAACACAGAAGAAACACGATCAATGCAATGCACAATATGATGCATGCTATGACATGGCAATATGAATGTGTTTTGAGCTAATGCAACTAGCTATGATTTAAATGAAGTTGGTTTGAATACATGATTCAAACTCCAACTCCATATATGATTATTTAAATGCCCTTAATTTGTTTTGTCCAAAACAGAGGACAAACATTGTTCAAACATGCATGAAAATGGTACAGATGGATTCCTTGAATTTTTCTGATAATTTTTCATATATAAATTATTTCATTTGGAGCTACGGTTGAATTTCTATGAATTTTAGAAGTTTATACAATTTTCTGGAATTTCCTGAATTATAATAATTCCAGAAAACATTACTGCGTCAGCCTGATATCATCATGATGTCAGCAAGTCAACAGGGGCTGGTCCGGGTCAAACCTGACGTGTGGGGTCCACACGTCAGTGTCACAGTTAGTTAACAGGGGGTTATCTGCTTAATTAAAGGATTAGGTGGGGTCAGGGCCCACTGGTCAGTGTTAGTGGCTAATTAGGTTTAGTTAATACTTAACTAAAATTAGCAGGGCCTGGCCCCACTAGTCAGCGACCCAGGGGAGGTCAAACCCCTGGTCAACAGGGCCTAACCCGCCGGCGGTGAGTCGCCGACGAGGCCGAGGCGGCGGAGGCCTTCGGGTTTCTTGCTCCGGCGACCAAACGGACGGAGGAGGGGCTCTACGGATAGCTGGAAGAGCGCCGCGTCTTCCTGTGGAGTCGGTTGGGGTCGGGGCGGCCGGAATCGGCACCGGCGACGACCTAGGTGGCCGCCGGAGCTCGGCCGAGGTCGAACACGGCGCTGCGGTGCACTAGAGGGGAAACGGAAGGGCTCTACGGGCTCCTGGGAGGGCGGCGAACTTGGTAACATGCTCGGGCGCAAGCTGGGGTGACCCTGGCCATGGCAGTGCCATGGCTGGCAGCGAGGAGCAATCGGCCGCGGTGGAGAAAGAAGCTAGGGGATGAGCGCGAGCTTGAGAGAAGGGGGAAGAGGAAGAGGGGCTCACAGTGGATCGAACGGAGGGGTCGGCGAGCTCGGGGAAGCTTCTGCGACGGCGAATTTACGGCGGCGATCTCCGGGCACTGGAGATGAAGACGACGACGCTCCGGTCGACTGGGGTCTCCTCTGGTCGCGTGCATCGGTGTGCAGCTCCATGGAGTCGGGACGGAGCTCAGGGATGCGAAGAGGGAGCGAGGGGGTGGCCGTGGCCGCGGCGAACGGCGTCGGTGGCGACGAGCTCCGCTCGGGCAGAGAGGGAGAGAGAGCAGAGGAGAGGAACGAGGGATAGGGGGAGGGCGAGGGGGTCCAGGGGGTCGCGCTGGCGTCGTCTAGGCGCGACGAGGGGAAGCCAGGAAGGCTAGGAGGGAGGAGGTGGCCGGGGCGCGTGGCCGCGCGCGCCGAGCGCGTGCCCGTCCTCCTGGCAGAGGAGGAAGGCGACAGGGGGGTAGCGGTGGCGGGCTGGGCCGATTCTGCTGGGCCACCAGGTGAGTGGGCCTCAGGTAAGCGTCAGGTAAGTCCTACTCTGCTCTGTTTTATTTTTTTGTTTGTTTTTTTATTTAATCTTTTGCTACTGTTTTGAATTTATAATAATTCAAACAATGCCAAAAGTTCCTCTGAATATTTTTATTTTGCTAGATGGACTTTTCCAAAAGCTCATAAAATATTTCAGGGGTATTTGAAATTATATTCTAGTTATATGAATATAATTCAAATTCAAGTAGCTAATGATTTAAATTCAAAGTCCCAAAAATAAATCCTTAAAAATGTTCAATATTTTTTGGTTTGAATCAAAACCCTTGCCAAAAATATTAAACATCTAAGAAGAGCATTTTGGAACAATGAATGAGATTTTTAGGGTTTTTGCCCTTCTTTTATTTAGGGTTTTGAGGCTTCCAATTCCTCAGTTCAAGTTTCAAAAAAATTTAAACATGATGCACAGATGGAAGCAAGCATAGGTCAGGCCAGAACTAGGGATGTGACAATGGATACAAGTCGGTCAAGCAAACACTGCAGCGCTTTTCAGAACCCAAATGACAAGCTATGGGGAAGGAGCTAGCCAAGTTACTCGAGACCGGATTCATCGGAGAAATAAAACACGCGGACTGGCTAGCAAACCTAGTAATGGTACCAAAGAAGGATAAATCCTTGTGCTTATGTGTCGATTTCAAAGACCTCAACAAGGCCTGCCCTAAGGATCCCTTCCCCCTCCCCCATTGATCAGATTATCGATGCTACTACAGGACACAACTCACTGTGTTTCCTCGACGCATACTCCAGATACCATCAAATCAAGATGAAGGAGTTCGACCAAGCCGCAACGACATTTATTACCCCATACGGGCCTTCCTGCTTCAACACTATGCCCTTCAGGCTCAAAAACGCCGGTGCCACCTACCAATGCATGATTCAAACATGCCTGGAAAAACAAATCTGCAAGACAGTTGAAGCATATGTGGATGACGTAGTCATCAAAACTAGGCACATCGAGTCATTAATAGATGATCTGCATCTCACATTCGACAACCTCCATACATATGACATCAAGCTCAATCCGGAAAAGTGTGTTTTCGGTGTTCCCACTGGAAAACTGTCGGGCTTCATCGTTTCAAATAGGGGAATTGAGGCGAACCCGGCTAAAATCCGAGCTTTTTCACAGTTGGCCACGCCAACAGACCTTAAACAAATCCAAAAACTATCTAGATGCATGGCAGCTTTAAGCCGCTTTATCTCCAGATTAGGAGAAAAGGCATTGCCACTTTATTGCCTTCTCCGACGCACCGATCACTTCGAGTGGATGGACGCGACAACGACCGGACTGGAAGAAATAAAGTCTCTTTTAGTGAGCAATCCAATACTGGCCATGCCGAACATTGGCGAACCCATGTTATTATACATATCGGCCACACACTAAGTCATTAGTGCGGTGCTCGTCGTCGAATGAGAAGAGGACGGACACAAATTCCGGCTTCAAAAGCCAGTATACTACGTATCCACTATCCTCACACCATGCAAATCCCGGTACCCTCATTACCAAAAAATAGCATACGCGGTCTTCATGGCATCACAGAAGCTACGACACTACTTTCAAGAGTGCTCAATAATGGTGTCCTCCGAGGTACCAGTCAATGACATAATAAACAACCGTGATGCCACGGGCCGGATTGCCAATGGGCCATTGAGCTCCTCCCATTCGACATAACATACAGACCGCGCCGGGGCATTAAATCCCAAGTACTGGCCGACTTCGTCGCCGAATGGACAGAGGCCTAACTCCCAAAAGAGTATGACACATATTCCAACTGGGTCATGCAATTCGATGGCTCCAAAATGCTGGCAGGCTTAGGAGCGGGTGTTGTCCTAACATCCCAACTGGAGATACAGTTTAGTACGTACTCCAAATATTATACACAGACTCTAACAACGCAGCCGAATACGAAGCCTTATTGCATGGTCTTCGGATGGCTGTCTCCATGGGCATACAATGCCTAGAAGTGCGTGGGGATTCAAACCTCGCTATATCTCAAATAAATGGATATTTCGATGCCAAAGATCCAAAAATGGCGGCTTATCGTAACACCATTCTCAAAATGTCAGCTCGGTTCAAGGGGCTCAAGTTTCATCATGTGGCTCGAGAAAGTAATCAAGCAGCGGATGTCCTTGCTCGCATGGTGCCAAGCGCGACCCCGTCCCACCTAACATCTTTTTGGAAAGGCTCTTCAAGCGATCCGTGGCGTGGCAAGGGGAGAGCAGCAACACCAATCCGGATCCGACTATAACCCCAGATTCCGAAGACACCGATACCATCGGGGGCTCAGCCACCGAAATAACACAATCGGACCATCCCATCATGGCAGTCATTGCCCCATGGACCGAACCCTTCTTGGCCTACCTTAATAGGCGAGAACTCCCTGAGGATCAGAACGAGGCGCGCTGCATTATGCGGCGCTCTAAAGCCTACAAGGTTCACGAGGGAGAACTCTACAAGAAAAGCACTACCGGAGTACTTCAAAGATGTATCTCCGAGGAAGAAGGGCGGCAACTCTTGGCTGAAATTCAATTTTCCCGAAGGAATTCTCGTAGTGCGGCTTCTACATCAGGATTTAATTGTGCCCCAATGGAGGCCGTCTTTGTGGGGTCCGTTGGATGGACCTGGAATTTGACTATTTTGTCTGCTGGTTTAAAAGAGGTGGACTTAGACCTCTTATCGAGTATCACATCGTCCCTATCCACCATGGACGTAGCGCAGTGAGTTCCTCCGCCGCTAGGGCTTCGGATAATGCCTCTAGGGCCAGTGCGGCTGTCTTATTTTCAGCGCGGAGTGCTATATCTAGATCACTGACAAGAGTGATTATTCATGAATGCCTCTCGCCCTAACAAGGCATGATATCCACTGCCGAATGGGGCCACTTGGAACGTGACCTCTTCGGACCTGTAATTGTCCAGCGAGCTGAACACTACGTCTAGTGTGATTTTTCCTGTGCAGCGTACTTCTCGACTAGGGATTATTCCCCTGAATATTGTGCTGCTTCGCTCAATGCGGCTCCAGTCAATTTCCATTTTTTGAAGCGTTTCCTCGTAGATGAGGTTTAATCCGCTGCCGCCATCCATGAGTACCTTGGTAAGACGAAAGCCGACCACTATCGGGCTGAGGACCAATGCGGCTGGTGCTCGAGCTGTTCGGAATTTAGGTTCATCGCTGGCATTGAAGGTGATAGCCGTGTCGCTCCATGGATTTGTTGTTGCTACTTGGTAGACTTCGGCGAGGCTGCGGATTGTTCGCTTCCGCATGTTATTTGATGCGAAAGTCTCGAAGACTGTTAATACCGTACTGGTACTGTTGAGTTGGCTGCCCGGGGCTAGAAAGCCTTCGCCACTTTTGGCCACCTGCCGTAGTATCCAACATGCTCGAAGGCTATGTGTTGGAGTGGCGCCCTCCGTACTGTGGATTTTGCAGGGTCTGTTGAGTCATCCCTCCAGTACGGTTCCGTGCACTTTAGGGTTTTTTTGCTTTTTGGTTTTTAACCCAGGTGTTTGAGTATGACGCACCCTTTTATTTCGGACTGGGGTTGTATCCAGGGCCGGATTGTCCCAAAACCTGGTTTTGGTTTTCCAGGCACTCTCCATCGCACAGTATTTTTGTACAATGGTCGCTAGGTCGGCGAAGCGTGTAACTTCGCGACGACTTATGGTGTTCATGATTCCCTTGTCCGTGCAATTGTTGCAGAAAATTGAAATCACGCTTTCTTCACGGCAGTCCTTTATCCTGTTCATAACCAGGAGGAATCTGGCCCAGTAATAATGTACTGTTTCATTGGGCTCTTGCCGTATTTGAGATAGATCGCTTATGTTTGGGTGGGCGGGTGGAATTAAATTTGGAACCCCGCCCGATCTGAGGCTCAAAGGCCAAGAAGTTTCCGGATTTGGAAGGTTGGTTTGTTGGATGTTTTCCAACAAATCTGGTCCGATGCCTGACTTTAGGTTCAGTATTTGATTGACATCCGTCCCTCCGCGGGAATCCGGCATGGAGGGATCGGGAATCCGGACATAGCTGGTTTTTAACATAGAAGAAGAGTCGCCGCATTGTTCCTCTACCACGACAACATGGTGGGTAGCCTGGGGAGAGTTAATTTCTCTCAGATCGGTTTTAAGCCCAATCTGATCGTAGTCTGTAGCGACTCCCAGGGCGGCGATGCGATCCAAGAGCTTGTTTATGGAGGAGAGCTCCATTGGATCTAGCTGCTCGGCGAATTCCGAGCTGACGTGTAGATCGCTTTTGATGACCTGAGAGGTCATTGTCGGAGCGGTGGCCGAACAGGCGGCCAAAGCTCCCTTGACGACGGCGCCGTCTTTAAAGACGGGAAAAGGCATCCTTCCTGATTGCGACGGAACAGAGGAACTCTCAATGAAAGCACCAATGTCGGTGTCAAAACCGGCGGATCTCGGGTAGGGGGTCCCGAACTGTGCGTCTAGGCAGATGGTAACAGGAGACAAGGGACACGATGTTTTGCCCAGGTTCGGGCCCTCTTGATGGAGGTAGAACCCTACGTCCTGCTTGATTAATTTTGATGATGTGTGTTACAAGAGTAGATCTACCACGAGATCAAGGTGGCTAAACCCTAGAAACTAGCCTATGGTATGATTGTTGTTTGTCCTACGGACTAAAGCCATCCGGTTTATATAGACACCGGAGGGGGCTAGGGTTACACAGAGTCGGTTACAATGGTAGGAGATCTACATATCCGTATCGCCAAGCTTGCCTTCCACGCCAAGGAAAGTCCCATCCGGACACGGGACGAAGTCTTCAATCTTGTATCTTCATAGTCTTGGAGTCCGGCCGATGATGATAGTCCGGCTATGCGGACACCCCCTAGTCCAGGACTCCCTCAGTAGCCCCCGAACCAGGCTTCAATGACGACGAGTCCGGCGCGTATGTTGTCTTCGGCGTTTGCAAGGCGGGTTCTCCTTCACGCTCCATGTGTTTGCCGGATAGTGTCCGGTTGCTTCATAAATGTTGCGCTCCTTGGCTTCCACGTCCAATAATGGCCTTCTTCCACGTGTTGTACGAATGCGAAAAGCTAGGGTATTCTTACGTTTTACCCCTAGCTGCACGAATAAGTTGCCTATAAGAGAGGCGAGGATCCAGATCCAAATCACACCATCCTACTTCCGCAAGTACTCATCGAGGCGCATCTGACAAGAAATCCATTCCATCATGGATAGTCGACGCGGCTCCTCTTCTCGCGCTCCCAGTCCTCAGCCAGGAGATTGGAGGAGATGCTAAGTCCCGCATAGCGAGTTAGTGACGCTCCAAGCAGAGGGATACCTTCCCCCAGCCTTTATGGTTCCGGTTCGAGCCGGACTGGCCACCTACAAGGGTGGGAAGCAGGCGGAGAGCGTCCCCAATCCCTCCAAAGGAGAGCGGGTATGCTTCGTCCCCTACTTAATAAGGGGACTCGGATTTCCCATACATCCGTTTCTCCGGGGGCTCCTGGAGTTCTATGGACTCCAACTGCACCACCTCACGCCTGCCTCCATTTTGCACATCGCGGGCTTTCTAGCTCTTTGCGAGCTGTTCTTGGGCATCGAGCCCCATTTTGCGTTGTGGAAGAGGCTGTTTTGCCTCGTACCCCGTTCTCACGAGGGGTCGATATATCAAGTGGGCGGAGCCGAAATATGGCGCATCACCGAGACCGGATATATATCCGGAACCCCGACGAAGGCGTCCGAAGACTGGCCTTCGGAGTGGTTCTATATGGAAGACGCCCCGCTGCCGGATCCAGTTCGGATCGGCCTCCCGGAGTGTAGCAACGCTCCTCTGAAGAAACGCCTGAGTTGGCGCCCGCGGAGCCCTCAACGGGAAGATAATAGGAGCGTCCACTATCTGATGGGCCGGATACGGTTACTGGCCCATTCCGGATTAACTATGATTGGAGTCATGGCCACATGCATTATGTGACGGGTGTAGCCGCTCCAATATAGGGGCCACCCCATGTGGGATTTCAACGGGGAGAATGACGCCACCCGCCATGGCCGCAAGGGGCCGGGATCGACCGCCGATCTGGTGAAGATCCTGTCCGGCTTGTACAAGGGGGAGAAGGAGGACTTCCTCTGTACGAATCCATTGAATGGATTCTCCATGAATAACCCTCGGAGTTGGGTAAGCGGACGTTTATATATCTGACCCGTGCCTTCAAAGATAAGTGCCTTACTTTATGATTTCGACGGAGGAACTGCGCCGGGATGTGGAGGGAATAGAAAGCCCAACTCCACAACCCGAGGATCCGGGAAGATCCCTTGATCCGGCCTCCGAAGAGGATCTGGACATAAAGGTGGAATTGATTGACGGGGTGTTCCACCAGCTCAGCATAGACAATGCTTTAGTCGCCATTACGGCTGACTACCCCGGTTTATGTCTGGCTTCCCAGGTGAGTACGACCGAAGTCCTGACACCGTTACTTTTTAATGCTTATTTCTGACCACCGTGTACCAATGGTGCTTCGCAGGAGGTGCCTTTACGGCGGGAAGCCGAGCCCGCGGCGATTGACCAAATGAGGTCAGTGCGGCCTAGCAGGCGGAAGAGGAGTGCGGCGCGAATCGAAACATCGCCGCAAAGGTATGGTGCACCATTGTCTTTTAAGGGAAAGACTCCTGGGAGGTATATTAATGGTCATGATTCTTCAAGGAGAAAGAGCGCTCGCCGGACTGAGTCCGGAGAGGGTGCCAGCCAAGCCTCCGCCAGCCAGGCTCCAACGCCTGGTCCGGAGGGGGAGGTGAGCGCAAGGCGCGAGCCGGATGCTCCTCCAACGGAGGATGCCGACAGGTTGTCCGCCACCAGGTCTAAGATGGAGAGTGCCATGAATCACAGGCGCCGTCGGACAGTTCTTCGTGACGCGTGTTTCTCCCTAAAGGCGTTGAATGCCTTTAATGCAGGAGACGTGCACCTCCGTGCTACTCAAGATGGTTTAACCAGAGCCACAGAGCAGTATGTAAAAGACATACGGGTGAGGAATTTTAATAGTTATATATGCCAGTAGCCCCTGAGACTTAAAATAGTTAAACTAACTGATTTAAGGATCATTTGTTATGCAGGATCTTACCGAGAAGAATACCCACCTGTCCCAGGGGCTTCAATAATGCAAGGCCCAACTTGAGGCCACACTAGCCGCTGCCGGGGGAGCCACAGAGACCCCCTCTGGTAATTCATATTTTGAAAAGAAGTAGTTTATGAAGTGCGGCGTGTGTGTATAGTCTGACAATAATATTGCAGAGGGTGCTGAACTAGATCCGGACAAGCAACATCTGCTGTGCCAGTTGAAGGCCGGCGAGAAGGTGCTTATGAGGGTGCAGCAGGAGAGGAACAAACTCCAAGATGCCAACACCCAGCTGGGCGAAGAACTAAAAGATGTTCGGGTCCAGCTATCTAACTCCGTAAAGGAGAATCGGCGGCTTCGTCGCGGCATTTATAGTAAGTGCTTGAGCAAACTTTTTTGAAAAGAAGAGTTCGGCGAGGAAGTCGATTGACAGAAATGTGTCTATAGGCGTGCTCACGGGTCGTCCGGCGGAGGAGATGCCTGGTTCCACGGGAGACCCTCTTCCCGAGCTGCTGCAACTGCATGAACGTGTTCGGCAGGCGATGAGCGGCGTCGTTCAGGCCTTATGGCCTTCCGTCTCCCTACCCGAGGGTCTTGGAGGGCTTGCTGAGAAGCTTCAGGGAGTACGGCGGCGTCTCCGTTTGTGGAAGATATCGGCCTGCCGTCAAGGCGCCAGGGAGGCCTGGGCCATGGTGAAGATGCGGTACCTGAAGGCTGACCCAAACCACATGGCCGAGGTCGGACCTATGGGGCCCGATGGGAAGTAGATCCCTGTGAGCCTGATGTACGACCAAGTAGAGTTGGCCGCGAAATATTCCCAACAGGACTGTAAATTAGACAGCCTGTTAGATGGGATTAAAGAGGAGTACAATCAGTCAGTTTGACGATGTACTTTTAAAATGACATGTAAAATGCCTTCTAGACGGATTGTAGATCGTTTGTCTTTGCGGACCTTTTCGCTTCAACCTCGGGACCCAACAGTCTGGAGTGTGTCCGAATACCCTTACGGTTATAAAAGAACCGGGGCATGCATGGAGACAAGGCGCAGGGGTCATAATTGCTTTATCAGACAAGTGCCCAACTAGCTATGTTATATTACATGGTTAGTAAGAAACATCTTCCAGGGAGAATAGTTCCATTAAGGGTTCCTTTCCCTGGGAGGCATGCCCTAAAGTGCATGTCCGGACTGCAAAAATAGCAGAAAAAGCATCTGGGGGCAGATAAATGGGTAAGTAATAAATCATCTTTCAGGTCACCAACCGAATATTCCCTTAAGAACGCTAGCCTTCGGCTTCACCCAGTCTGAGGTACACATCCGGCTGACCCGGCAGTAACAATCGCAGAGGTGCTCCCTTTACCTCCTAGCCGAACAATCGGGAACGTAGGGGTAAGCACAGGAGCCAGGCAACCCGGCTTGGCCAAAACTTAAGTCATATCGATGCATATAATGGTGATCAAAAGGTACATGCGGAAGTGTGACACATGTGTTGGGCATGAAGCCCATATAAATAAGCTTCTGTTAAAGAAGCCCCTAGATATAACGAGTGTGAGTAGCACATTGAGTGAGTGCGAACAAAGCGCAGATCAGCCCTCAAGAGGTTTGTATTGAAAGAGGGAGGAAAAAGGAGGGAAAACAAAGACAGCGAAAAAATATGAAAGGTGGACGGAGGAAGGAGACGAACTCTGAGTCCGGCGCTAGGCGTAGAATCTTCGGAGACGGGCTGCGTTCCATGGATTTGGCTCGAGTCGGTTGTTAGATGCGTTGCGGAGACGGTATGCGCCACCGGTAAGGACTTGGTCGATGATGAAGGGTCCTTCCCACTTGGGCTTAAGTTTGTCCTTTTTCTTGTCCGGTAGGCGTAGAACTAGCTCGCCAACATTGTAAGTTTTGGCCCGTACTTCTCTGCTTTGATATCTTCGAGCCTGCTGCTGATAGAATGCGGAACGGGATTTTGCCATGTCGCGCTCCTCCTCTAAGGCGTCCAAACTGTCCTACCGATCCAACTCGGCTTCTCTTTCTTCGTACATGCGCACGCGAGGTGAGTCATGAATTATATCGCAGGGCAAAACTGCCTTGGCACCGTATACCATAAAAAATGGTGTGAATCCGGTAGTGCGGTTTGGCGTGGTCCGCAGCCCCCAGAGTACGGAGTCGAGCTCCTCTACCCAGTGCGTGTTAGATTCCATGAGGGACCGCACTAATCTGGGTTTAATGCCGCTCATGATTAGACCATTTGCTCGTTCCACTTGACCGTTAGTTTGAGGGTGGTAGACTGAAGCGTAGTCGAGCTTGATGCCCATGTTTTTGCACCAGAGTTTAACCTCGTCGGCCGTGAAATTCGTGCCGTTATCGGTGATGATGCTGTGGGGGACGCCAAAACGGTGTACTACCCCGGATATGAAGTCTATCACAGGTCCGGATTCTGCCGTTTTAACCGGCTTGGCCTCTATCCATTTGGTGAATTTGTCCACCATGACCAATAAGTATTTGTGCTTGTGGGTCCCCCCTTTAAGGGGTCCGACCATGTCAAGCCCCCAGACCGCTAACGGCCAAGTGATGGGTATAGTTTTGAGGGCGGTGGGTGGCATGTGGCTTTGATTAGCAAAGAGCTGGCAACCAATGCATCGTTGGACTAAGTCCTGAGCATCTGCCCGGGCTGTCGGCCAATAAAATCCCGTACGGAAGGCCTTGCCTACAAGGGCCCGGGCTGCAGCGTGGTGCCCGCCGAGTCCGGCGTGAATTTCAGCCAGGAGATTTCGCCCTTCCTCTTTGGAGATACACCTTTGAAGGACTCCAGTTGTGCTTTTCTTATAAAGTTCTCCCTCATGGACCTTGTAGGCTTTAGATCGCCGAACTATGCAGCGGGCCTCATTTTGGTCTTCGGGAAGTTCCTGCCTAATTAAGTAGGCTAGGAATGGTTCCGTCCACGGGGCAATTACTGCCATTATTTCATGGGCTGAAGGTGTTATTTCATTGGCTGAGCCACCGATTGTGTCAGAATGTTCTGTGTTGGGTGGTGCAATTGGTTTCGGGTTGTTATTTCCGGACTCCTCTTCCCGTAATACGGATGGCTTAAAGAGCCGTTCCAGGAAGATGTTTGGAGGGACGGCATCGCGTTTTGCGCCGATGCATGCCATCACGTCTGCTGCCTGGTTATTATCCCGGGCTACATGGTGGAATTCGAGTCCCTCGAACCGGGCTGATATTTTTAGCACAATGTTACGGTAGGCTGCCATTTTCGGATCCTTGGCGTCAAAGTCTCCATTTATTTGGGATATTGCGAGGTTTGAATCCCCGCACACCTCTAGGCGTTGAATAGCCATGGAGATTGCCATCCGGAGGCCATGTAGAAGGGCCTCGTATTCGGCTGCATTGTTGGAGTCCATGTACATTATTTGAAGTACGTATTGGACTGTGTCTCCGGTTGGGGACGTTAAGACGATGCCAGCCCCCAAGCCAGCCAACATTTTGGAGCCGTCGAAATGCATGATCCAATTGGAGTATGCGCCGTACTCTTTAGGGAGTTCGGCTTCGGTCCATTCGGCGATGAAGTCAGCCAAAACTTGCGACTTTATAGCTCGCCGTGGTTTGTAGGTTATGTCAAATGGTAAGAGCTCAATGGCCCATTTTGCAATCCTGCCCGTCGCGTCGCGATTATTTATAATATCGTTGATAGGTACTTCGGAGGCCACCGTTATGGAACACTCTTGAAAGTAGTGTCGCAGCTTCCGGGATGCCATGAACACCGCATACGCTATCTTTTGATAATGTGGGTACCTGGACTTGCATGGAGTTAAGACAATGGATACGTAGTACACTGGTTTTTGAAGATGGAATTTGTGCCCTTCTGTTTCTCATTCGACGACGAGTGCGGCGCTGACAACTTGATGTGTTGCCGCGATGTATAATAACATAGGTTCGCCCAGGTTGGGAGCGGCCAGGACCGGATTTGTTGCCAATATGGTCTTGATTTCTTCGAGTCCGGTCGTGGCAGCATCCGTCCATTCAAAGTGTTCGGTGCGCCAGAGGAGGCGATAGAGGGGCAGCGCCTTTACTCCCAATCGGGAGATGACGCGGCTTAGAGCCGCCACGCATCCAGTTAGTTTTTGTATTTGCTTGAGGTTTTTTGGTATATCCAATTGCGACAGAGCCCGGATCTTGGCTGGGTTTGCTTCAATTCCTCTGCCGGATACAATGAAGCCCAAGAGCTTTCCGGCTGGTACGCCGAAAACACATTTTTCCGAGTTGAGCTTAATGTCGTATGCTCGGAGGTTGTCAAATCTAAGCCTCAAATCGTCTACTAGAGTTTCGACGTGTTTGGTCTTAATGACCACATGGTCTATGTATGCCTCCACTGTTTTGCCTATTTAGGTAGCCAGACATGTCTGAATCATGCGCTGATATGTTGTGCCGGCGTTTTTGAGTCCAAAGGGCATTGTGTTGAAGCAGAATGGTCCGTATGGAGTAATGAATGCCGTTGCGGCCTGGTCTTTTTCTGCCATCTTGATTTGATGGTATCTGGAGTATGCGTCGAGGAAGCACAATGAATCATGCCCTGCGGTGGCGTCGATGATCTGGTCGATGCGAGGGAGAGGGAAAGGGTCCTTTGGACAGGCCTTGTTAAGGTCTTTGAAATCGACACAAAGGCGCCAGGATTTGTCCTTTTTTGGTACCATTACCAGGTTGGCTAGCCTGTCCGGATGTTTTATATCTTTGATGAATCCGGCTTCTAAGAGTTTGGCACGCTCCTCTCCCATTGCCTGTCTTTTGGGTTGGGAAAATCGCCGAAGAGCCTGTTTGACTGGCTTGAATCCTTTTAGGATATTTAGGCTGTGTTCTGCCAGCCTGCGTGGGATTCTTGGCATATCTGAAGGGTGCCAGGCGAAAATGTCCCAATTTTCCCGAAGGAATTCTCGTAGTGCGGCTTCTACATCAGGATTTAATTGTGCCCCAATGGAGGCCGTCTTTGTGGGGTCCATTGGATGGACCTGGAATTTTACTATTTCGTCTGCTAGTTTAAAAGAGGTGGACTTAGACCTCTTATCGAGTATCACATCGTCCCTATCCACTGTGGAGCGCAGCGCAGTGAGTTCCTCTGCCGCTAGGGCTTCAGATAATGCCTCTAGGGCCAGTGCGGCTGTCTTATTTTCAGCGCGGAGTGCTATATCTAGATCACTGACAAGAGTGATTATTCGTGAATGCCTCTCGCCCTAACAAGGCGTGATATCCGCTGCCGAATGGGGCCACTTGGAACGTGACCTCTTCGGACCTGTAATTGTCTAGCGAGCCGAACACTACGTCTAGTGTGATTTTTCCTGTGCAGCGTACTTCTCGACTAGGGATTATTCCCCTGAAGGTTGTGCTGCTTCGCTCAATGCGGCTCCAGTCAATTTCTATTTTTTGAAGGGTTTCCTCGTAGATGAGGTTTAATCCGCTACCGCCATCCATGAGTACCTTGGTAAGACGAAAGCCGTCCACTATCGGGCTGAGGACCAATGCGGCTGGTGCTCGAGCTGTTCGGAATTTAGGTTCATCGCTGGCATTGAAGGTGATAGCCGTGTCGCTCCATGGATTTGTTGTTGCTACTTGGTAGACTTTGGCGAGGCTGCGGATTGTTCGCTTCCGCATGTTATTTCATGCGAAAGTCTCGAAGACTGTTAATACCGTACTGGTACTGTTGAGTTGGCTGCCCAGGGCTAGAAAGCCTTCGCCACTTTTGGCCACCTGCCGTAGTATCCAACATGCTCGAAGGCTATGTGTTGGAGTGGCGCCCTCCGTACTGTGGATTTTGCAGGGTCCGTTGAGTCATCCCTCCAGTACGGTTCCGTGCACTTTAGGGTTTTTTTGCTTTTTGGTTTTTAACCCAGGTGTTTGAGTATGACGCACCCTTTTATTTCGGACTGGGGTTGTATCCAGGGCCGGATTGTCCCAAAACCTGGTTTTGGTTTTCCAGGCACTCTCCATCGCACAGTATTTTTGTACAATGGTCGCTAGGTCGGCGAAGCGTGTAACTTCGCGACGGCTTATGGCGTTCATGATTCCCTTGTCCGTGCAATTGTTGCAGAAAATTGAAATCACGCTTTCTTCACGGCAGTCCTTTATCCTATTCATAACCAGGAGGAATCTGGCCCAGTAATGATGTACTGTTTCATCGGGCTCTCGCTGTATTTGAGATAGATCGCTTATGTTTGGGTGGGCGGGTGGAATTAAATTTGGAACCCCGCCCGATCTGAGGCTCAAAGGCCAAGAAGTTTCCGGATTTGGAAGCTTGGTTTGTTGGATGTTTTCCAACAAATCTGGTCCGATGCCTGACTTTAGGTTCAGTATTTGATTGACATCCGTCCCTCCGCGGGAATCCGGCATGGAGGGATCGGGAATCCGGACATAGCTGGTTTTTAACATAGAAGAAGAGTCGCCGCATTGTTCCTCTACCACGACAACATGGTGGGTAGCCTGGGGAGAGTTAATTTCTCTCAGATCGGTTTTAAGCCCAATCTGATCGTAGTCTGTAGCGACTCCCAGGGCGGCGATGCGATCCAAGAGCTCGTTTATGGAGGAGAGCTCCATCGGATCTGGCTGCTCGGCGAATTCCGAGCTGACGTGAAGATCGCTTTTGAAGACCTGAGAGGTCATTGTCGGAGCGGTGGCCGAACAGGCGGTCATGAGAAAACCACCTAGCCGGATAGTTTGGCCGGCGGCCAAAGCTCCCTTGACGACGGCGCCGTCTTTAAAGACGGGAAAAGGCATCCTTCCTGATTGTGACGGAACAGAGGAACTCCCAATGAAAGCACCAATGTCGGTGTCAAAACCGGCGGATCTCGGGTAGGGGGTCCCGAACTGTGCGTCTAGGCGGATGGTAACAGGAGGCAAGGGACACGATGTTTTACCCAGGTTCGGGCCCTCTTGATGGAGGTAAAACCCTACGTCCTGCTTGATTAATATTGATGATGTGTGTTACAAGAGTAGATCTACCACGAGATCAAGGTGGCTAAACCCTAGAAACTAGCCTATGGTATGATTGTTGTTCGTCCTACGGACTAAAGCCATCCGGTTTATATAGACACCGGAGAGGGCTAGGGTTACACAGAGTCGGTTACAATGGTAGGAGATCTACATATCCGTATCGCCAAGCTTGCCTTCCATGCCAAGGAAAGTCCCATCCGGACATGGGACGAAGTCTTCAATCTTGTATCTTCATAGTCTTGGAGTCCGGCCGATGATGATAGTCCGGCTACCCGGACACCCCTAGTCCCGGACTCCCTCAACCCCCATCACTTGGCCTTTTGTGGTCTAGGGGCTTGATATGGTCGGACGCCTTAAAGGAGGAAGCCATAAGAAAGAATATCTATTGGTCATGGTGGATAAATTCACTAAGTGGATAGAGGCCAAACCAGTTAAAAAGCTGGACCAGTGATAGACTTCATATCCGGTGTTGTGCACCGTTATGGTGTTCCACACAGCATCATCACCAATAACAGCTCCAATTTCACAGCCGATGAGGTGAAAACCTGGTGTGCTAATCTGGGCATTAAGCTCGATTACGCCTCTGTCTATCATCCACAAACAAACGGTCAAGTCGAACGAGCCAATGCTCTTATTACGAGCGGCATTAAACCCAGACTAGTGTGGTCTTTGAAAGAATCAGACAAGCACTGGGTCGAGGAGCTCGACTCCATACTCTGGGGGCTGCGGACCACGCCCAATCTCTCTACCAGATACACACCTTTCTTCATGGTGTACGACGCAGAGGCTGTGTTACCCTGCGACATTATTCATGACTCACCTCGAGTGCGCATGTATGAAGAGAGAGAGGCCGAGCTTGATCGGCAGGACAGTTAGATGCCCTGGATGAGGAGCGCAATGTTGCAAAAGCCAGTTCCGCATTTTATCAACAACAGGCCCACAGATATCAAAGCAGAGAAGTACGGGCCAAGACTTATAATGTTGGCAAACTCGTTCTACGCTTGCCGGAGAAGAAAAAGGAGAAGCTCAAGCCCAAGTGGGAGGGTCCCTTCATCATTGACGAAGTCCTCACCGAAGGAGCGTACCGCATGCGTGATACATCAGACAATCACCTAGAGCCGAACCCATGGAACGCGGCCAGACTCTAAGGATTCTATGCCTAGCGCTGGACTCTTCGTTCGTCTCCTTTCTCCCTTTTGTTTCTATTATTTATTTGTTTTTTCCTCTCTTTTCACCTTTTCTTTTTTTAGCCTTAAAGCTCTCGTGCGGCTAAACCGTACACCTACGACGCGCACATTCTCCAATATGTATGTCAATTATACCCGGGGGCTTCTCGTACATAAGCTTATTATTATTATTTTCCAAGCATCAAGCTCACCACATATGTGTCTTTTTCGCATATGTACCTTTTCTTCGCCATTATATGCATCGATATGACTTAAGTTTTGGCCAAGCTGGGTTGCCTGGCTCCTGTGCTTATGCCCTACATTCCCATTAGTTCGGCTAGGGCATAAAGGGAGCACCTCTGTGATTGTTACTGTCAGGTCATCCGGATGTGTACCTCAGACTGGGTGAAGCCGAAAGCTAGCATTCTTAAGGGAATATTCGGTCAGCGGACTAAAGATATTGTTTACTCGTTACACCATGAACCCCCAGATGTTACGTATGCTGTGATTTTTCAATCATAGTTCAGACATGCACGTTAACGCATGCTGACCTAGGGAAAGGAACCCTTAAGGAACTATTCTCTCTGGAAGATGTTTCTTATGATCAAAATGTAATATAACATAGCTGGCCGGATACTTGTCTGTTCAAGCAACTATGACCCCTACGCCTGGTTTCCACCCATACCCCTGTCTATATTACTGAGCGGGTATTCGGAAACACTCCACACCTTCGGGTCCAGAGGTCGAAGCGAAAAGCTCCGCCATGACAATCATTTTACAATCTGGCTAGGGACAAATTTGTCAATTGAAGTACATAGTCACTTGGACTCAAAAACTTCTTCCTCTATGCCATTTAATAGGCTATCTAGCTTACAATCCTGTTGGGAATACTTGGCGGCTACTTGTACCTGGTCATATACCAAACTAACGGGAATTTCTTTTCCATCTGACCCTAACGGTCCGACCCGGGCCATGTGATTCGGATCGAGCTTGGTATACCGTGTTTTCACCATGGACCAGGACTCTCGCGCACCTTCTCGGCAGGCCGATATCTTCCATAATCGGAAGCACCGGTGCGCTCCCTTGAATAGTTGTACAAGCTCCTCCATACTTCCTGGAGGGGAGTCAGATGGCCATAAGGCCATGACAATACTTTGCATCGCCTACCGAGCTCTCTCATGCATTTGCGACACCTCTTGTAGCAGATCTCCCGAAGATCCGGACATCTCCTCTTCGGGACGGTCGGTCAGCATACCTACAGACATAAACTCTGTCAGTTCCTTTCCTCACTGAACTACGCAAAGGTAAGTTTGAACACATACTAAATATGCCGCCTCGTAGCCTCTTATTTTCCTTCACAGAGTTAGCCAGCTGGGCCCGAACATCTTTTAGTTCTACGTCCAGCTGGTTGTTGGAATCCTAGAGTTTGTTTTTCTCCTCCCTGACCAGCGTCAGTATACGTTCGCCCGTGGCTAGTTGCCTTTTGGCTTCAGGACCACCCGCTTGTGCGACTTCCGGTGCCTCTCTCGGATGATCTGACGACTCTGCCATTAGATATGCACCTGTATTAATAATCCTAGTATATGATTATGTTTTCTCGATAGAGGGGAACATTACCAGACACTGCCTTCTTGGATTTCTCCAGTTCGGCGATAGCAGCAGCTAGCTGGGTTCGACACTTTTCCATCTCTTGAGACAACAGGTTGTTCTTCTCTGTGAGCACCTGGGTATACAATGATCCTTAAATTAGTTGCATCAACTGTTTCAAGTCTTGGGGGCTACTGGTATATAATTATCAGAATTGTACAAATGTGTACTTACCCACACATCTTTCAAATATTGGTCAGTGGATCTGGTAAGCCCATCTCGAGCAACTCGGATATATGCATCACCCGAGTTGAAGGCATTGAATGCCTCTTCTGAAAAACCAGGGTCACGAAGAGCGGCCTGCCGGCGCCGATGATGCATGGCGCTTTCCACTTTAGAGTTTGTGATGGATACATCATCTGAATCCTCTGCAGAAGGACAATCCGTTGTTACTCCCACGTCAACCTCGGTCCTTGGGTCTGGAATCTGGCTGGTAGAGGCATGATTGACAGGATCCCCAGACATAGTCTGGTGAACACTTTTCCTGATAAGACACAACGGACAGTGTCACACTTTGATGTGACAGCCAAGGAACGTATTTAAAAAACCATACCTCTTTGATGAAGGCTCGGCCGTGTTTTTCTTTGCCGTCCTCTTCGAAGGCCTGCCCGGCGTAGGCGCCGCTCTCTTGTGAGTCGCCTCCGGTGCAGCATGGCGCGCCGAGTGACTCCCCTTTAAAGCACGAGACAGTGCGGTGGGTAAGGCAGAATGAGGAAGCTCTTTCGGAAGAGACGTCTCCTAATTACTTACATGTGAGGCAGGGAGAAGACCGGGATAGTCGATGGTGATGGCCACTTCTGTACCGTCATGGCTCGCCTGGTAAAACACTCCATCCTCAAGCTCCATGAATATATCTGAATCCTCTTTGAATCCGGGGTCGAGGTTCCGATTGTGGTCCTCTGGCTGTGGTGCGGGGTTGTGGAGCCCCTTGGTGATCTTCCACCATTCCTGTTATAGATGGACGGATTAATGTTCATGGAAAGTGACTTAGGGAGTAAATTGAGTAGAATAGAGTGATTGGAACTCACCCAGCTGGGAGGATTGTACATAGAAAATCCATCTCGACGCTTACTGCGGATGAACTCCTCTTTCTCCCCTTTGTATAGTCCGACCAGTATTTTGGCCAAAGCGGCGGGCGTGTCCGGACCCTTCCGACCGCAGCAGGAGGCATCATCTTCCCCATTATAGTGCCACATGGGATGCCCTCTGTATTGGAGTGGCTGGACCCCTCGTACTATGGATGTCGCCATAACCTTGACTATTGACAATCCGGACTGGGCGAGCGTCTTTATCTTGCTCATCAATTGACGGACTTCCATGCTATCTTCCTCCCCGAGGTTCCGAGGGCGCCAGCTGTGGCGTTTCTTCAACGGAGCACTTGAAAATTTGGAAAGACCCATTCGGACTAGGTCAGGAAGGGAAACATCCTCAATATAGAACCATTTAGAAGGCCATTCTTCGGATGCCTTCTTCGGTGTGCCGGACAGGTATCCGGTCCCGGCAATGCACCATACCTCGGCACCACCCACTTGAAATATTGATCCCTCTTGATTACGAGGGACGAGGCAGAATAGTTTCCTCCATAATTCGAAATGGGCATCGCAACCCAAGAATAGCTCACAAAGAGCAAAGTAACCCGCGATGTGCAGGATGGAGGCAGGAGTGAAATTGTGCAGTTAGAGGCCATAATACTCCAGAAGCCCTTGGAAGAACAGATGGATTGGAAATCTGATGCCTCTCAACAAATAGGGAACAAAGCATACTCGTTCCCCCTGGATGGGTTGGGGAAATTCTCTGCCTGAGCCCCGCCGTCGAAGGAAGCCAATCCGGGTCGAACGAGGACTAGATCCAGGGGAAGAAATCCTTGTGTCTGCAGTTTCACTAGCTGACTATGGGATACAGAACACTTTTCCCAATCGCCTTTTTTGGGGCCGTGGGGACGGGAGGAAGAGTTGGGAGCGCTAGCCATGTTGGAATGGTTTCTGCTGGCTCTGAGGATTCCTCGCTTGTTGTGGAATGGATCTAAAAATCCACATCTCTTTAAATAGACAACTTTCTTACGTGGTCAGGGTGATATGTGCAAAAATACCTCGACCTCTCGTATTCGCTCGACACGTGGAAGCTGAAGTCATGAAGGTGCGGAAGCCGATGGGCACAACATTAAATGGAAAGCCGGATACTACTCTTTAAGTCAGGTACTTTGAAGTAATCGGAGAAGGAACCCGCCTTGCAATGTCGAAGACAATCTGCGCGTCAGACACATCGTCATTGAAGCCTGGTTCGAGGGCTACTGAGGGAGTCCTGGGTTAACGGGTCCTCGGGCGTCCGGTCTCTTGATATGGGCCGGACTATTGGGCTATGAAGATACAAGACAGAAGACTTCTTCCCATGTCCGGATGGGACTCTCCTTTACGTGGATGGCAAGCTTGGTGATTCAGATTTGTAGATTCCTTTCTCTGTAACCGACTTTGTATAACCCTAGCCCCCTTCGGTGTCTATATAAACTGGAGGGCTTAGTCCATAGAGGCAATCATAATCATAGGGGCTAGACTTCTAGGGTTTTAGCCATTATGATCTCGTGGTAGATCAACTCTTGTAATACTCATATTCATCAAGATCAATCAAGAAGAAGTAGGGTATTACCTCCATAGAGAGGGCCTGAACCTGGGTAAACATCGTGTCCCCCATCTCCTGTTACCATCAACCTTGGACGCACAGTTCGAGACCCCCTACCCGAGATCCGCCGGTTTTGACACCGACACTCCTCAAACTGCGGTCATCATCGGGAGTGGTCCCGACTTCTGTCACTCCGTGGTTGCTGGATCATAACACGTAGTAGGTGACTATAACTTGCAAGATCAGATCTAGAACATGGATATAATGGTGATAACATAAATGGTTCAGATCTGAAATCATGGCAGCCAGGCCCAAAGTGACAAGCATTAAGCATGGCAAAGTCATAGCAACATCAATCTCAGAACATAGTGGATACTAGAGATCAAGCCCTAACAAAACCAACTCGATTACATGATGAATCTCATCCAGCTCCTCACCGACCAGCGAGCCTACGAAGGAATTACTCACTCCTGGTGGGGAGCATCATGGAATTGGTGATGGAGAGGTGTTGGTGATGATGAAGATCGAAGATCCCCCTCTCCGGAGCCCCAAACAGACTCCAGATCTGCCCTCCTGAGGAAGAATAGGGCTTGGCGGCAGCTCCGTCTCGTGAAATGCGACAATTCTTTCTCCCTGACTTTTTTTGGAAAAATGGGATTTTATAGCGTCGGTTTGGAGGCCAGCGGGGCCACCAGGTGGGCAGCACCCACCTAGGCGTGCTTGGGGGTGATGGCGTGCCCTGGTGGGTTGTGCCCACCCACGTGCCCCCCTCAGGTCCATCCTGGCTCCAGAAATTCTCTTTTATTGTATAAAAATCCTCGCAAAGTTTCGTTCCATTCCGAGAACTTTTATTTCTCCACAAAAACAACACCATGGTAGTTCTACTGAAAACAACGTTAGTCTGGGGTTAGTTTCATTCAAATCATGCAATAAGTGTCCAAAACAAGAGGAAAAGCGTTAGGAAAAGTAGATACGTTGGAGACGTATCAACTCCCCCAAGCTTAAACCTTTGCTTGTCCTCAAGCAATTCAGTTGATAAACTGAAAGTGGAAAACAAAAACTTTTACGAACTTTTGCTCTTGTTTCTTAAATAAGCTTAAACAACACCCAGGGTTTTAGCAAAGATTATAACTAACCATGTGGACAATAACTCTTAAAAATTATATTAACTCATATCAATGACATAAACAACTAGAGAGCACTAATAAGATATCTCAAATAGCAACACCTTGTCAAAACAACCATGATATACTATGACAATAGTGATATTTCGCTAGCCCTTTCTAACACCGGAAAACATAAATGCAGAGCACCCCCAAAGTTCAAGCATCGACTAAACATTGTAATTCATGGTAGAAAAGATCCAGTCATGATCCACCCAAAATTAGCTATACACAATGCATCAGCATGACAACAGTGCTCTCAGGTTCTGGCGCTTATTTGAAAAGGTGATGACACAACATAAAAGTAAATGGATAGTCCCTTCGCGGAGGGAAGTAGTGATTTGCAGAGGTGCTAGAGCTCATGTTTTTAGAATAGATGTAAATGATATTTTGAGACATGCACCCTTCTTATTCACTTCACGACCATCAGTTATCAATATATTCCATGCTAAGCACGCTAGTGGCGGTTCCCAAACGGAAATGTAAAGGTTATGACTCCATTGGGAGTTTTTGTTTGATTATTTGTAAGCTCTTTTCTTTTTGGAGTTTGGGACTGGGCATCCCTTTTACCGCCCTTTTCTCGTGCAATGGCGAGTGAATAAACACTCGACTTGAGAATAACCCGCTTAGCATGGAAGATACCGACTACCTCTTTTTGTTCCATGAACGATCCAGGCACACAAAAAGGATATTTATTTGAAGGTTTTTAGAGGTGGCACATGCAAATTTACTTAGGACAACACAGTAATAATGTATATAGGTAAGTATGGTGGACTCATCTGGAATAACTTTCGTTTCAGGTTTTTGATGTACAAGCAGAGTTTCCACTTAGTACATGCGAAGTCTAGCAAATAGGTTCAGAAGCGGTCAACTAGAGAGCAACAATGATCATGAACATGCATTATGCATAAGTAACATTGGACACTAGCATGAGTAGGATATGAACACCATGAACATAAATGTCATAGAGGCTATGTTGGTTTTGATTCAACTACATGCATGAACATGTGCCAAGTCAAGCCAATCGAACATTCAGAGGAGGATACCATATCATCATACTACATCACAATCATTTTAACGCAATGTTGATATCCAAGATAAGTAATTATTCACTCCTAGCTACTTATGCATGGAATGAGAAACTATAATCTCTAATTGTCATTGCAAACATGTTTGATCATAATAGGCTGAAGCATACATACTAGGTTAAACATATTTACAAAAACAGAACAAGTCGAGTTCATACCTGTTTCTCTCTGCCACGGCCAGTTCATCTAAAATCGTCATTATTACCTTTTACTTGCACGACCGAATGATTTGAAAATAATAATAGTGCAAGAGTGTCGTGGACTAAGCTGGAATCTGCAAACATTTTATTTAAGAGGAGAAGACAAGGTAATATGGGCTCTTTGTTAGATCAACATAATGCAAACGAGAGCCACTCAACATTTTCATCGTGGTCTTCTCCTTCGTATGACTCGATAAAAGAAAAAGAAATTCAGAGAAACATACTAAAATATTTTTGGAGTTTTTGGGTTTTTTGAAAGCAAGCAAATGAAAAAGGGAAAAGCAAAAACGAGCAAAACTATTTACACGGGAAAGCTCCCAACAAGTAAAAGAAGAACAAGGAAATCTTTTTGGGTTTTCTTTTAGTGCTACAACAATCTATGTATATATAAAAAGTGCTTTATGGGGTAACCAGAAAAAAGAGAATTATGCTAGAAAATCCAATAAAAATTAGAAACATCTGACCATCAAT
The DNA here is from genome assembly GCF_002162155.2 of Triticum dicoccoides. Classification (NCBI taxonomy): domain Eukaryota; kingdom Viridiplantae; phylum Streptophyta; class Magnoliopsida; order Poales; family Poaceae; genus Triticum; species Triticum dicoccoides. The sequence continues at coordinate 137,608,242 of NC_041387.1, read as the reverse complement.
TTAAATTCATTACGCGAGCACAACCAATGGATTGAAAAGATTAAAAATTACCCACCAATTCCATTAATAAGTTATCTCGCCCACGTGAAAAAAACCTCTTTCCAAAAAAAAACTTCAAATCCCTTCGCTCATGCACGTCAAAAGAAAACCTCATAGCTTTCCCCTCGACCAGTTGCATCCTCATATACGTGAAAAAGAGGCAAGCTTCAAAACAAAAAAAAAGGAGGTGACCTGGCGGCAGCCACGATTATCACCGAGGCCTCGAGCGTCGGCAACGTCGGCTATCACCACAGATCGAAGAAGACGACTTGGTACTCCACCGACTCCATTCTTCCGGTTATCCTCTTAAGGTATGCCACCCCTTCCCAAACCCTAGGGTGTAGATTAGTTGATATTCACTATCCCCGTTGCTTTAATCAAGATTTACCAAGACTGATTGAGGAACTCAGTTTCATAGAAAATTATTTAGATTCAAGATAAATTTCAGATTGGTTGTAGATAGCCACCACGAGCGTAGCTTGGCAAAGCTAGCTTCTTTAGGTGGCTTGATATGTACATGTTGGATTTGTACATGCACGACTAGCTTGCAACACCACGTACATGGAGTCATGGACCTATTAGGGCTAGCTTGGTCTATGATGCCGCCGCACACGTAGCTTAGCAAAGCTAACTTTAAGGAGCGTCTCTTGATCAGTACATGCATGGCTAGCCAAAAATTCCCCGAATGTGTGCCACTGCCAACACCTATGATAAATAAAGAGAGAAGGCTTGATATAAGCCTCTGAACCACACTGCCAACACCTGTGACAAATAAAGAAACAGGGAAGGCTTGATATAAGCCTCTGAAATCCAGTGTGCATGCCCCCAAGTTAATTAGCCTTTGAAATCCATAGCGTGCATGCCCCCAAGTTAATCTTGCTGGCTTTGTATCAGTTGATTACTAATTCAGCTTTGTTACAGGATGTATATACCAGGAATTGGATAGATGAATTCTTAATGTATTAATTAGATGTACAAGTGTGCGCTCACTAGCCGAAAACACAATGTGGCTGCATTTTGTTCCTATTTTATATAAAGTGGGCAAGGGAAGCAACTTAAGAAATACAATTTAAAATGAAAAGTAATGCTACCCATGGCCAGGTGATCTTTCCGTGTGTAGTGGTGGCACCAAACAGATAGATCAACACAGCTTGGTTAAATGATGTCTTCAGGTCAGCAGCTTTTAGAGTTAAGACCATGTTGCTGCGAAAGGGAGCAGAATACAAAAGAATAAAGTTGCACATTTATATATATGGTCCTTAAATAGATCAATGAATACTATAGTATGATAGAAGCAAATATATTCAGAGTTAGGAGGGGTAGCGTTACCATGAATCATGACAATACTTAAGATAGAACTGCATCTTCCTTTATAAGGCAAATGTACTGAACTTTACAAGAGAATGCAAATTTAGAGTATAAGTAGGCACAACAAATATCACAGAATAAGATGGTCTCATATATCCTATCAGATTTGGGTTAGAAACTAGATAAATAGCATATGTGCACGATTTGAAACCAAATGAATCATTGTTTAAGTAGTTTACCACTCTTACTGTACATGAGAACAAAAAAATCTTGATCAGAAAAACTATTAAGAGGTCATGCGAGACTAGAAGGCAGGACATGACTATTGCTGTACATAGAACAGAGAGCTTGATCAGAAAAGCTATCTTTCTAAATTGTTTGAAAAAAGCACACATAATGTTGTACAAATATTATGGAAGTTAGGTACGTTCAATAATTCAACTACCAGCAAGTTTTGTGTGTGGACAAAGTATTAATGTGTTGTCTTTATAGTAAATTAACTACCTACATTAGTACGTGTTGACGTTTTATTTTGTTTGGCAAATTACCTTTCAGAAAACTTACGTATATTGGGTGTTGTGCTCTAGATGGTGGAGGTACTAGAGAACGACGATGACCATACCAAAGAAAACTCATGTTACAAGCTAGCCCTTATTTTTCCTTCCAACATTAGAATTCATATTAATTTTGTTGTTGTTGCATCATTCGCAATACTTTGACCGTTTTCAAGTAAATGTTTCTCTTTGATCAAAATCTATTTGTTATGATGTCGTGAACCAGATAAAATATGTATTCTGGAAAAAGTAAATTAAACTTAGTTGTTAATTATTGATTATTTTTAGCTTTGATGAAGTTTTCTATTACACAATTAAATTAGAAATACAGGAAAAGATGAAATAGCCTATACATTCTAAAGGAAAAGATAAAATTAATTTTTTACTACTAATTTGAATTTGCTGATAGTGATACATTAGAGAGTGGAGTAAATATTGAGAAACAATGCTCAGGTATGTACAAAATCGATATCAAAGGACAAGTATTATTGAAAAGATTTATGAACATGATTTTGTGCAGATGTCAAAACATACATGAGACTGAAGGTAATTTATATTACTACATCAATTTTAGACTACATAAATGATCCTTAGGTCACTTTTTCATGCTTAAATTCTTTCAGTGGCGACAATATCAGGGATCACGCTATGCAGGGTTATTTTAGCAAATATGGTGAATGAAGAACTTTTGCACAAGCAAACGATAGTGGTTGTCACTTCGAATTTGGTCGGAAATTCAATGGTCAGAACTTTAATCTTTTTGTGTAAACCTAAATCCAAATTTACTAAGCATTATTACTAGGGATATCAATACCAAATATGGGCACTCTATACTTACTGATATGTGTGGCTTAATTTATAGTACAACCCAATAATCAGGGAATCCGTGTATCATTATAATTTGTATAGACCTTTTTTACTGCTCAATTATTGAAACACAATGTCTTTGGAAAATATTAAACTATAGCTACTCACTAATACACTAATTAGTAGTACTTAAATTTACCGAGTATGAACAGGGGCAACGGACCTAACACTGTCGATGCAAATGGAAGCACAGAAAAAGTGGAGGGGACAAAAGAAAATTAAAAAATTTCACTAACGGACAGTGTTTTAATTACATTATATTGGTACAATCGTACACACACAGGAAAAGGTTAAGCAAAAATATATGGCATATAGACATGAAAAGGGAAAAAGGAGACCTGTAGGTCGAAGCATGTTGTCGTTGTGGAGGAAGACAAAGACATGTCGGGATTCCTCGAGTGGGAACAACGATGAAGTCTGGCTTGCACGATTGAGGAAGACAATGGCCCAAAAATCCTCATACAAAAGCTGAATCCACGCTGGCTGTGCGAGTCGAGATCCACGACCAAGGATCCCCTACACGGATGCTGACAGCAACGACACCGTGCAGATCAGCGATCTTGCCTCCTCCATTGGAGCTGCTACTCGGGCCCTACTATACATCCATGATCCATCGCCGCTTACAAACCAAGGACACAGAGGAGGCGTACGAGCCAAACCAGCCGTCAAAGACGGTCACCATGTTGTCGCACCAGCGAGTCGAGCTACGGGGATGCCTGCAGTTGAGAACTAGCAGGATCAAGGCACAAATCAACAGAGCAAACTGGTGGGAAATTAAGAATTACCAGCGGTACAAGCCGGGCCTGATTTAGTGTCAATAATTTTGGAGTGAACGGAGAGAACAAGGAAAGGATAAAGGGGATGGGAGCCCTCCCTCCCTCCCTCCCCCGCCGCCACCCGTGAGGCGTCGGGGAGGGTTCCCGTTCCCGACCGCAGCATCCCCCTCCTCCTCCCTCCTCCGCCCTCGCCGCCGCCAAGGGGCGCGGCCGGGCGAAGCCCGGTCATCGCCGGCGGCGGCGGGGCTCCTTCGTCCCTCTCCCGTAGGGTTTGGCGCGGGCCAGATCTAGCGGCTGGGCCCGGCGCTCGATGTCGGGCGCGGCGGCGCCCCTGTGCAGGCCGACGATGGTGGCGTTTGACGGGCGGCGGGCGGCATGGTGGTGGTGCGGGCCGGTGGTGGCGGCGGCGGCGGTGCCCCTGGCAGCGCTTTGGCGTCGCGTCCGGCGCTGCGGGTGGCGGTTGACCGGGACGCAGACGGTCCTCTCGCCATGGTGCTTTGGTGGGGGGGGCGCATCAGCGGTGGTGGCGGGCTGCCCCCACCCAGTCGGACCCTCGCGACTGGTTGGCGACGCTCGGCTCGGGTGGATCACCCGGTGGCGTCTTCAGGCGGCGGTGGAGACGGCCTCGCAACCGTCCCTCTCTGGCTTCATGCGACGGCCGATGCCTCCTGATACTCTGGCCCTTTGAAACGGGGGTAGAACTTGGTTCCAGGGGGGAAGCTGGAGCCGACATGGGTGTCGGTCGTGGCCATGGGCCACTTCTCTGCCTTCCCCTTCCCTCGAGGCAGCTTAGCCGTGGTGGATCTAGATGTGGTTGGGGTCGTGGATCCGGGCAAAGTCGTGGCCTTTGGTGGCTTCGGGGTGGTCTCATGGCGGGGCGGCGGCCCTGGCGGCGGGAGTCACGCGTTGGTCGTGGGCGGGCTGCGTGGCTCGGATGCGGGCAGCCAGCCATGGCCACTTGGGCGGCGTGGTTGCGGGTGTTGTCGGACTGGGGCGGCGGAAGTGTTGAAGCACCGGGTTCATCACCAATCCAGTCCATGTCTGGTCGATGGTGACACCGTCCGTGGATGTCGTGTCCTTCTTGCAGGCTCTGTCGTGGTGCTTCTTCCTCTTCCATCTTACTCAGGTGAAAACTCGATCCTCAGATCGGACGGTGGCGACGTTCATGGTTGTACCCTTCCTGGAGGCACCGTCTTGCAGTCCTCGGTCCGGCATGTCCGTTACACATCCTCCCGGACGATCGCTCCTCATGGTGGTGTTCTCTGTCGGCTCTTAGCGGTTTCGTTTTGCTCATCTTTTAGGTGCTTTGTAGTCGTTGTGGTTGTGTGTCGGTGCCCGACATTCATGTATCTTGCCTTGTGTGTGTGGTGTGCGTTTGTATCGGATGCTTTGTTGTTGTGGTTCGTGCTTTATAATATAAAGCAGGGGGAAACCCTTTTTCGGCAAAGGAGAAAGGGGATCGGGGCATCAGGCAAGAGCTACGTGTGAAGTTGTGAGTGACAAAGAAAAAAACTCTTTTTTGTAAGTTTTTTTGTAAGTGTAGAGTGATAGAGAAGATGTGTCGTCCCTTTGGGGGATATGCTTGAGATTGTTGGGCTAAAGCCCAACCAATCATAGCAGCACAAAAGAATCAATTTTTAATTCCTCTAAAAAAGAATCATTTTTTGCAAAACAACACAATTTAAAAAACAAAAAAAAAATCCTAATTACCAGCTATTATTACAGAAAAATATATTGCAAACATATAGCATATTTTATCATGCAAACATATAGTACATTATCATCGTATGAATAAAAAAAAGGTAACAAAGGAAAAAACTCGGTACTCATATTTAGATGGTATGTATGATCATATTTGTTGTCATCGTTTCCACTTAATAGTAATACATCCCCTTGATATTTTGCCATCATGTCAATACTTATGTTTTATCCCTATTCTCCAATCATATGTTTTTTACATTATTAGTAAATGTATGTAATCATATTTTTTCACAAATAAATTGCTTTTCCCACTGATAATTTGTTGTACCATGGAAATGATTTCATATATGCATTCTCTACTTGAAATACGACGACCAAATTGAAACTACGGACAATCACATTTCTCTTCCTTTCAACTTGACAAATTGCAGGTAACCAAGAAAATGCATATCTATTTCTCCCTAAAAAAGGTGAACTACTAAACAATTTAAAACTAAAAATAGAAAACATCATAATACCAAAAAATGATATGAATTATAAATTTTACATTGTGATTCATAATTAAAAATACATTTAGTACGGTGTTCATAATAAGCACATAAATGACAAACATATATATTTCCATGTCAATGAGAAAAAAAACACCTAGAAAAAACTATGTTAAAAAGAGACTTATATTTGTAAATTTCAACACATTTGGTCTCAATGTCTCTTTAGAAAAAAAAATGAAATAATATGTTCTCATATTAAAATTTCTAAAATTCTAGCTCGCGCATCGAACGGGCCACTTTGCTAGTTAAAACTAAAAAATAAAAATCAAAAAGAAACAAGAAACATAATTTTGGATTTTCTCTAAGTTTTTCAAACACACAAGAAGAAAACAAGAAAATAAATTAAACATGGACGATACAATGAAAAAGTGTGGACACTGATAACTGGAATGAAATGTGTGAATATGAATGTAATGTCGGTGGGAATACGTACTCCCCCAAGCTTAGGTTTTTGGCCTAGCTTGGTAATCAGTCAATAGACTGGATGGTAGTTGACGTGGTAGCTCACGGAGGCCCTCGGCGCCGATGCCTCAGCCCGCCGTGCTGCCTCCACTGCTGCATTGGGAGCTCGAGCCTCGCTCTCCAGAACATAATATCTTCCCTTGATGTGATAGTCAAAAAGAGAAGGCGCATGCAAATATGTATGCACACCAGAGGTTTGGTTAAACAATAAATTATACGTGAAGTCATGAATTTTTCCCTTGAGGATCTTATGGCTTTTTAAAGCCTCAAAATCTAAATACTGCGTGGGTAGGATAGGGTCAAAGGGAAAAGGTGGAACGCCCAGCTCTCTTGCTAAACGCGTGGCATAAATCCCGCCATAAAAATAGTCACTGCTAGAGTTGTGCTGCAGTCTGCATGCAAAAATCGATGCAAGGTTATAAACCATTTCACCGGTGAGGGCGGCACGTATGAGGCTCAAGTCTGGAGCACAAAGTGTACTACAGTCTTGCTTGCCTACTATGCATTTTCCATTGAATAATGCGAAGTACTGAATTGCAGGAAAATGTATGCTCTTTATTCTACCTTGTGCCACTCCCCTAGTTTCACCAAAGCAAAGATTAGTTAAGAAAGACTCAAACTCAGACCTAGGTGGCTCATCGAGAAAACCCCATAATGGGATTTTATAGAGGTGAGCAAACCTTTCTAGAGAAATGGTAAATGGATTATCATAAAGTTTAAAAGACACCCTAGACTCGGGAGGAAGAGAATTAAATTCTTCGACAAATGATCCTGTGAGGAGGAGGCGTTGGTCGCACTTACCTAAAATATAGGGACCGAGTTCGACATTGTGAACTAATTTCTCAAATTCTTCCTTAATACCCACTCTCACCATGTAATTGTCACATGGCCAAAAGCATGTTTGCACTACAAAAAAAAAGACACATCCATGACATTTTGGGCCGAACGAAAAAAAATTCTGTCATACTTATGAAACTTCTATGACGATAATTGTGACAAAATCCGGTATCATCACAGATGTGGTGGGCTCCTACTTCTATGACAAAAAATCATGACAGAAAATGAGCTTTTCATCCTGGGCGGGCCGGAGACGCAGCTGCATGACATTCTTTGGGCCGTCCATGACGGAAAAAACCATGGTAGAAGCGAGGGCGAGGAAAATTTCGGGGAGTTCCTGGTTACGGTGGGTGGTCGGGAGTGATGCACGTTTCTCTCGTACACGTACGCGTGTGTGTGCGAGGCGTTGGGCTCTAACTGAACCCGAGCGAGGCGTTGGGCTCTAACTGAACCCGAGCGATTGCACTAGCTACGTTACCGAACCCGAGTGTCACGACCGGTTTTCCAATAAAAATATTTATTGAGAAACCAATCTTTTAAGTCCAGTATGAGAGAAATTCTCCTCACTGGTAGACAATTTCTTGATACAATAAGCCAGTAGCATAAAATATATTACAGGGTCGAACTACGATTGCTCAACCAAATTATTACAAGCACGCCAATAATTATACATAATGACGGACATGACACAGTGGTGTGGAGGCATACTACTGACTCGAGGATAGGGCGGTGGTGGAAAAACACAGCGGGGAGAGAAATACAAGACTCTAAGTCTATCATCTCATCGAGCGTCGAGGTGAGGCTCGATGAATTTATTTGGTAGCGGAAGCGGATATAAAACAGTGACCAAATCCAGGGTCGCACGAGACTGACTGGGACTCCTCTAGGTGTCGGACTCGCTATCAAACTCTTCATCCATGAGATCGCCTTCGTCAGCATCTGGCCAAATCAACAAGCCAGTGAGTACTTTGAAAGTACTCGCAAGACAGTTCGGACGTAAGATATAACAAATGCATGCATGGATGCGTCATGAATAATTCACGAATGTACATTTCAAAAATTAGCATAACAAGGTAAGTAAAAAGGGAAACGGGGGTAGTCCGCCTGAAATCCCAACAGAACATAAATAACTACCGATCGGGTGTCTGAAGCGACGCCTCGAAAGGTGAACAAATAAATATAAGGAAATGATGCCACAGTCAGGCGTCTTAGCGACACCACATAAAGGGCTTTAAAAGAAATACCACAGACGGATGTCGGGGCGACATCACAGAAAGGGCTTTAAAAGAAATGCCACAGTCGGACGTCGGGGCGACATCACAGAAAGGGCTTGAAAAGAAATGCCACAGTCGGACGTCGGGGCGACATCACAGAAAGGGCTTGAAAAGAAATGCCACAGTCGGACGTCGGGGCGACATCACAGAAAGGGCTTTTATTCACAGGTAAATAATACTCATAATAAACATTTAGTTCATAAGAATAAATTGGTTAGTCCATCCACAGGGATAATCATTTAACCGGAGTTAGCATTAGAGCGAATCACCGGAGTCTCTGCCATCAAAACTGACATTTGATTAGGATAAGATAATATCGACCTGGGACAGGGAATAGATGATTTGGAGGAATATATGACTCTGCAGAGTTTGGAAAAAATTGTTCCCACAGCCAACGGATTTCCGTAGTCACGAAGGACTAGTTCCGTTTACGGTATTTCGGAAGAAAACACAGCTAACCAGTACACACCCATCCTACCTCTCGATGCTAGGAATCACCCTAGACATTGTCCAAGAAAAACTTTTGAGATGGGGAGATCACAATCTCGAATAGCATGGGATCAAATTTATATACGCGCGCTCTAAGGGGTGCCCCCCTCTCGGTCCCAACCGGAAACACCCATGCCCCCTGACCGGATGACTGGCTTTAATCCAGGGCCATGGAACCATCATCACGGCCTCTCCTTTTGGTGTGTACCAGGAAAGCGGTTTGCAACTTACTAAACCATATTCCTTACGGAAAACATGTGGTAGTACAGGGAAGGAAATGAGAGGAACTGGACCGATACGGTTTGACACTGAAGTCACATAGTCCGGCATAAGACTGGCATGCTACAACACTGCCATCTCACCCATCCTCATGCCAACACATGGCCATTCATACTCACATCCATCCACTTATGGATCATCGAACTCACTTACCTCATTATCACATAAAATAACGTTCATCGATATGCTTCTCAACATACCATAAAACTAACTAAATGCAAAACATGACAAGACACTCATCATATCAAAAGTTCAAACATGCTTGCCTGGTTCAGAGTAGTCGGAGCCTAGCTCGGTGAAGTTCGCGGCTCCGTCACCTCCTTCGGTATCTATGGTATAAAGAAAATATATGCGCTATCGTAAATACCAAGAGGTGCACAAAAAGTATTCCAAATATTTTTCAAATAAATCTGATAAAAAACTAGACAAAATTTTAAAGAGAACAGAAAAAGAATCAATCAAAAATACTTTTCTGCTTAAAAGTTATAAGGGTTTTTGTCCAGGGACTCGTCTGTAATGAAACAGAAGATTTCCAGGGGCTAGCTTGTAAAAACAGAAAACGCTTCGGCAGAAACTACGCCAGCCCAAAGGGAAAACGTACTTTGCCCGAAGGCGCTTCCAGAAAACGTTTCAACAGAGAGAGCAGAGAGGCTGACGGTGGGGTCCCACGCTTCAGGTTTGAACT
>NC_041387.1:137588484-137598163 GCF_002162155.2 Triticum dicoccoides | reverse complement strand
CGCCGGCGGCGATCCACGGCGAGGCAGGGGGATCGGAGGGTACCTCCGTGCTCAGGGCGCCATTCCGCGTCGGTTGGTGGTGGTTGTGGTCGCCGGCGAGTACCACGTCGACGGCGAGCTTTGCTCCGGCGGACGGCGGCTCGGGTGGTCGAGGGGCTCGTCGGAGAGGGCTGCAGAGGTCGAATTGAAGAGGGGGTTAGGCTTTTGGTGGCTAGAGAGAGTAACAGGCGGGGTTTGGGCGCCTGAGATGGCCTCACCGGAGCGAATCGCGGTGGAGGCAGAGGCGGATCGGGGCGGGCGGAGTTGGGGGAGGAGACCTCCTTGAGGTCCTCCGAGTGGCCTGGCGTGGTGTTGGTGAGGAGTGGGGATGAGGTGTGCACAAGGGTGAGCTCGGGGGACCTTTTTATAGGCGGCCCGAGGCGGTTGCCGTGAACGGGGATCTCCGGAGAGTGATTACGGCGGTGCCGTGGATGTGCAGGGGGATTAGGGGCTTGGGCATCGCCGTTGAGGTCCACCGGTCCCATTTAGGCGCTAAACGGGCTGGGGTTTGGCGTTATGGGTGAGCTCGACGGAATGGGGGTGGCGCGGTCCGTCGGCGGCAGGGAGCACGTTCCGTGCTTGCCGGGCCACGGCGACGGTGCCACGGGCGTGCGCTGGCACGGCAGGGACACGCGGAGAGCCAAGGGGCTTTGGGCGGCGCTGAACGGCGTTCTGCCGTGGTGTGCCTTCTGTCGGCCGCCACGGGAGGTCCCAACGCCGCAGAAGACGCCGGCGAGGGCGGGCCAGCGTGCCACCGACGCCAGGAAGGCTCCACGCACGCGTGTGAAGCTCCGGACAAGAGGGAGAGGCTGCGAGGAACGTGCCAAGTGCACTGTCTACGCGTGAGAGAAACTGACGAACGCAAACGACACTTAAACTGAATTTTTCTGAATTTTGAATAGCAGCAGTGCATGCAAGGTGTTCGACAAAATGAAATTGGCCTCTGGAGATTTTTCCTTGAGCTGATTTTTGGTGGAGTGGCTTCTTATTGCTCAAGTAGGCTGCCTGAATTTTGGTGGAATTTTTGGGGGAGTGTAGATATGAATTTCATCAAATTTGGCAAATCTGGTCCAAACTTGCAGAGACTGAATTTTCAAAAATTTGAAAAGAGAAGGAGTGGATCAAGATGGTTCTGGGTTGTGGGTACCAAGGACTATCCAGGAGAGTTGGTTTGAGGTCAAAACTCAAATGAAAAGGAGTACTTGCTTTGAAAATCCCTCAGGCTCCAAATAGTTTTCAGATTTGTTTTGAGAGGAAAAATAATTAGAATAAAATCCAAAACTTGTTTGGATTAGTTGGGACAGAGAACTTAGGTTGATCACAAGGTGTAGGGGAGGTTTTGGAGGGGTTTTACCACATGGGCAAAAATGCCAAGTCAAGGATGGTTCCAAGATATGAAAATCCCCAAATTTTCATAGAGCTTCATTTTAAAATAAAACAAATTAAACTCCAAAAATGAATTTGAGAGAGAACCAACAGAGAATAAGTTTCAAAAGATCAAACACCAAAGTTTGAAAAAAATAAAATCCTTGCCAAAGCAAAGGAAGTTTTTAAGTGGAAGGTTTTTCTGAAAAAGAAATTTTTTAAAATAGCCTCTCCTCAAAAACCACAAAGTTTTTGATAAAAACCAAATAAAAATTTTGGAGTGTCACAACACCTACCCCCTTAGGAAAAATCTCGTCCCCGAGATTTCAGCTGATCCTTAAATAGGTGTGGATGCTCTGTCCGAAGAAAATCCTCGCTTTCCCAAGTTGCTTCATTGTCGGTGTGATTGCTCCACTGGACTTTGAAAAACTTGATGGTCTTCTGTCGGGTCCTCCTTTCAGATTCCTCTAATATTCTTACGGGACGTTCTCGATAAGTGAGGTCTGGCTGCACATCAATGTTTTCATGGGATACTTGTTTCTCTGGGTTGCTTACGCACTTCCTTAATTGAGAGACGTGGAACACGTCGTGAATGTCGGACAAGTCTTCGGGTAAGGCTAGCTGGTAGGCTACAGTGCCTCTTCGTGCCACTATGCAGAATGGTCCAATGAATCTTGGTGCTAACTTTCCTTTAATCTTAAACCGTTGCAATCCTCTCATCGGGGACACTCTCAGGTATACGAACTCACCGGGTTCGAAGCTGACCCTACGATGTTTCTGATCATAATAACTCTTCTGTCGACTTTGAGCGGTCTTAAGTCGGTCTCTGATTAGCTTGACCTTTTCCTCGGCTTCTCTGAGCATGTCTGGTCCGAAGATGCGGCTGTCTCCGGTCTCTGACCAATTTAACGGGGTACGACACCTTCGTCCGTATAAGGCCTCAAATGGTGCCATTTGTAGGCTGGCCTGGTAGCTATTGTTATACGCGAACTCGGCGTATGGCAGGCTTTCTTCCCAACTGGTTCCATATGTGAGGACACATGCTCTCAGCATGTCTTCTAAAACCTGGTTTACGCGTTCTGTTTGTCCATCAGTCTGTGGGTGGTATGCGGTACTGAAGGCTAGTTGGGTTCCCAAAGCCTGTTGTAAATGCTCCCAAAATCTTGAGACGAACTGGGTGCCTCTGTCGGATATTATAGTCTTCGGGACACCGTGCAGACAAACTATACGGGAGAGATAAATCGTGGCAAGCCTCTAAGTGTTGTAGGTCGTCTTCACTGGAATAAAGTGTGCCACTTTGGTCAACATGTCAGTGATGACTCATATGGCATCATTCCCGTGTCGTGACCGAGGTAGTCTGACAATAAAATCCATCCCTATTTCATCCCATTTCCACTCAGGTATTTTGTTTGGTTGCAGTAGTCCGGCTGGTCTCTGATGTTCAGCTTTTATGCGTTGACATGAGTCGCAACATGCAATGAAGGCGGCTATGTCCCTCTTCATACCGTGCCACCAAAATCTTTCCTGAATATCCTTATACATTTTGGTTCCTCCAGGGTGAATTGAATATGGAGTGGTGTGTGCTTCAGCTAAAATTTGTTGTTTAAGGTCTTCTATGTTTGGTACGCAGAGCCTTTCTCCGTATCATAATATTCCTCCATTGTCTATTACGAATTCCGAGGCCTTGCCCATACTCAACTTTCTTTTGATGCCTTCGATGCTGGTGTGACCGGGCTGAGCTTCTTTAATTTTCTCCACAAGGTTGGGTTGTATTTCCAAGTTTGATATGGTGCCTTCTGCTACCATTATCAAGTTGAGCTTGGCCAATTCTTGTTGGAATTCGGGCCTCAAGCTGTGCAGATTGTTTTCGTCGGAGCTGGGGTTCCGACTAAGAGCATCGGCCACTACATTTGCTTTTCCTGGATGGTAATGGATACCAACATCATAATCCTTTACCAGTTCCAACCAGCGTCGTTGCCGTAAATTTAGTTCTGGCTGCGTGAAAATATATTTGAGACTTTTGTGATCCGTATATATTTCACATCGATTCCCAAGTAAGAAATGCCTCCATTCCTTGAGTGCATGAATAACTGCTGCCATTTCTAAGTCATGAGTGGGATAATTTTCCTCATGCTTGCGAAGTTGCCTTGAAGCGTAGGCGACAACCTTGCCTTCTTGCATCAACACGCATCCTAGACCCTTTCTGGACGCGTCACAATATACTTCAAAATTCTTGTGTATGTCGGGTACAATTAATACCGGTGCTGTTGTTAACTTCCGCTTTAGCTCTTGGAAACTTTTCTCGCAGGCTTCTGTCCATTCAAACTTCTTATCTTTCTTGAGCAACTGTGTCATAGGCTTGGCTATGGTGGAAAATCCTTCAATAAATCTGCGGTAATATCCTGCCATTCCCAAGAAACTCCGTATGTCCGTTACGCTGGCTGGTGACTTCCAGCCAAGTACGGCCTTGACTTTCTCAGGGTCCACTGCGATACCGTCTTGAGTCAGCACGTGGCCTAGAAAACCTACTTGTCTTAGCCAAAATTCGCACTTGCTGAACTTGGCATACAATTGGTGTTTTCTTAGCTCTCCTAGCACAATCCTGAGATGTTCTGCGTGCTCTTCTGGTGTCTTGGAGTATACCAGAATATCATCGATGAATACCATGACGAACTTGTCCATAAACTTCATAAATACTTTGTTCATGAGGTGAACAAAATATGCTGGGGCGTTAGTTAATCCAAATGGCATCACTGTGAACTCGTATAGTCCATATCTGGAGGTGAAGGCTTTTTTGGGGATATCTTCCGTTCGTACCTTCAATTGATGGTATCCTGACCTTAAGTCAATTTTTGAGAATACCTTGGCCTGAGCGAGTTGATCAAACAAATCGTTTATCCTTGGCATCGGGTATTTGTTTTTGACTGTGACCATGTTAAGTGCTCGATAGTCAATACACAATCTCAATGTTCCATCCTTCTTTTTGGCAAATAAAATTGGTGATCCCCAAGGTGAGGAGCTGGCTCGAATGTATCCTTTTTCCAGTAATTCCTTTATTTGCTTCTTCAACTCGATCAACTCGGATGGTGCCATTCTGTATGGTTTCTTGAATATGGGGGTGGTTCCTGGTGCTAGCTCAATGCGGAATTCTATTTCTCGATCTGGTGGCATGCCGGGTAGCTCTTCAGGGAATACATATGGAAATTCACACACTACTGGAACCTTGTTTAGCTCAGAAACGTCCACCTTATTTAATCTCGGTTGCCGGGGTATTTTTCCTTCCTTGGCTGATACTCTTATTGTCTTCCCTTGGTGGTGTGTGAGGATTACGGTCCTGTTGAAACAGTCGATAAAACCCTTATTGGTGGTTAGCCAATCCATCCCTAGGATGACATCCAGTCCTTTATTTTCCAACACAATAAGATTTGCGTGAAACTCCAATCCTTCGAACTCAATGACCACATTCTGACAGTAATTCTGAGTAACTTGCTGAATCCCAGGGGACTTGATGGTCATGGATTTCTCCAAAGGAAGCATCGAAAAATTATTTTGCAAAGCAAAACTTTTTGAAATGAAAGAGTGAGAGGCTCCAGAATCAAACAAAACCATTGCAGGTATTGTGTTGACAGGAAACGTACCGAGCACGATATCCGGAGCATTATGTGCCTCCTCTTTGGTTACGTGGTTCAGATGACCCTTCCTGTGGTTATTGTTGGGATTGAAATTGTTTCGCTTGGGCGCGGAATTGTTGTCGTTGTTTGGCTTTGGGGTTGAATTCCTTGGCTTGGGGCACTGTTTGGCATAGTGCCCTTCTTCTCCACAAGCGTAACAAGTAACGCCGGGGCGATAGGTGAATTCTTTGTCTCTTGCATGATAATTCTTGATTGGGCGTGAGATGTTGGATGAGGATTTGTGTGTCCCACCCTTTTGAAAATCTGTCTTGCTTCGGGGATTGCGAGCATGATTAGTCTGGTCCCTTTTTCACTTGCGGATATCTTCCAGACTGCATCTCTCATTTTCCAGAGTAATGGCTTTGTCCACCAGTGTTTTAAAATCAGGAAAAGTGTGCACGACCAGTTGACATTTAAGCGCGGGCGCCAGACCGTCAAGGAATTTCTCCATCTTCTTGCTTTCAGTCATACGCTCTTCATTGGCGTAGCGGGACAATAGGGTAAATTGACTGTTGTAATCTGACACTGTCGTGTTCCTTTGTTTGAGGTCATCGAACTCTCTCTTCTTGATTTTCATAATACTCCTAGGAATGTGTGCACCACGGAAACCTTCCTTGAAATCATCCCAGGTTATGTCATTTTCGTTGGGACGCATGTGCAGAAAATTCTCCCACCACGATGCGGCTGCTCCTGTGAGATAGTGCGGAGCATATAATACCTTCTCGGGGTCTGAACATTTTGCAATAATTAATTTTCTCTCCATATCTCGAAGCCAGTCCTCGGCTTCAAGGGGCTTGTCAGTATGAGAAAATGTTTGAGGATGTGTCTTCTGTAGCTCAGATAACTTGGAATGCTGTTGATACTGTCCATGGTGATTTCCCATGTTGATGACTTGGTTCATCATTTCCCGATGTTGTTGCTGACTCTGCTCATAAAGGCGGCACATTTGTGAAAGTGCCGATTCACTGCCCTGTTGGCTTGACTGTCCTTGCGTGAACTCGTTGTTGGGTTGTGCATCATAATTTTCCTCTGGTGGAATTGGCATGGAGCGAGTCCAAGGACGAGACATTTTTCACTCTGGGGAAATGTTTTTTGTAAAACTTATAAGAAAAGCGGAAAGAGTCGCAAAAACAAATCCATAAATGCATAAAGCTGGCAGATAAAATTAAATACCCAAGCTTACTTAAGAAAAACAAATCGACTTGCGCACGGAGAAGGACTGCTCATTACATATCTTACACGCGGGCGATAATTATACAATACATCACTCAGGATATGCGTACATAATCCTGACATGTTATTTAGGCTAGTGCACTTCTCCAGATCCTACATCATGCGCAAACAGGCTACTTCTCACAACCTACGTACATATCTTACAAAGCGGTACAACACACGGCAGCTAGGCGTACTCAGGCAGAGATGTTGATGACCTCCTTTGCCCTGCCAAGGGCGAGGCGTAGCGAGGTTGGGGACTCGACTTCCTCCTCGCTAATGGGCTCCATACGCGTAGTGTTGCGCAGAGTGGACGGAGCAGTTGCCAGGGGCAGAGCAACACGTACAGGAGTGGGCGCGAAGGGTGGTGCAGTGCGCACTGAAGTGGGTGCAATGACTTGGTTGAATTCTTCGGTAGAAGGCAGGCGACGAGTAGGCGTAAAAGATGCTGATGACGAGACAAAAGTCAGTGGCGGTGCGATGGGTAGGAGCTCCCTCCTGTTGGCAGCACAGCCATGAACTGAGTCCATGCGGGTAGCTATGAAGTCGTCCACCAGGTTGTCAAAGGCTGCCTCCAGGGCCCGGAGATACTCAATGAGCATCTCAAAAGCCTCGTCTCGTTCTCCTCTGGGGCAGGAGTATGCGTAGTGACAGGTGTAAGGCACATGGCACGGAAGATAACGGTAACGACGAGTCTTCATCACGGGAAGGACATCCCTGAGACGAGCTATCGCCTCACGGGCTGCCATCTGCATAGCATGCCTCTCCGTAGGCATGGCTCTTCCCACGAACTGGAAGCGGCGTAACTCACCACGCCCTCCCTTGAACTGCACCGCGGCCTGGTGCATGGTCAGACTGTCGTTGACTCGGTGCTGGCAGAGTGTGAAGACTGGGTGCACAGATGGCCCCATCGCGACCTGAACGATGAAGGAAAGAAGCTTGACGAACCCATCGGGCACGTCGGCGAAGGTCTGAGACTCGCAGCTGTTGTCGGCCATCTACAAAAGTAGGCAAAAATTCTGCATGGTCAGATCATAAATTTATGCTGACTGACAGAAAATGACTACAATTGCAAAAATATAAATTAGCTCTATCATGCTAATAACCAATTAGCGATCGCACCTAGTGGCTTCCTACAGTCAGCCTGACTCTGATACCAAGCTTGTCACGACCGGTTTTCCAATAAAAATATTTATTGAGAAACCAATCTTTTAAGTCCAGTATGAGAGAAATTCTCCTCACTAGTAGACAATTTCTTGATACAATAAGCCAGTAGCATAAAATATATTACAGGGTCGAACTACGGTTGCTCAACCAAATTATTACAAGCACGCCAATAATTATACATAATGGCGGACATGACACAGTGGTGTGCAGGCATACTACTGACTCGAGGATAGGGCGGTGGTGGAAAAACACAGCGGGGAGAGAAATACAAGACTCTAAGTCTATCATCTCATCGAGCGTCGAGGTGAGGCTCGATGAATTTATTTGGTAGCGGAAGCGGATATAAAACAGTGACCAAATCCAGGGTCGCACGAGACTGACTGGGACTCCGCTAGGTGTCGGACTCGCTATCAAACTCTTCATCCATGAGATCGCCTTCGTCAGCATCTGGCCAAATCAACAAGCCAGTGAGTACTTTGAAAGTACTCACAAGACAGTTCGGACGTAAGATATAACAAATGCATGCATGGATGCGTCATGAATAATTCACGAATGTACATTTCAAAAATTAGCATAACAAGGTAAGTAAAAAGGGAAATGGCGGTAGTCCGCCTGAAATCCCAACAGAACATAAATAACTACCGATCGGGTGTCTGAAGCGACGCCTCGAAAGGTGAACAAATAAATATAAGGAAATGATGCCACAGTCGGGCGTCTTAGCGACACCACATAAAGGGCTTTAAAAGAAATACCACAGACGGATGTCGGGGCGACATCACAGAAAGGGCTTTAAAAGAAATGCCACAGTCGGACGTCGGGGCGACATCACAGAAAGGGCTTGAAAAGAAATGCCACAGTCGGACGTCGGGGCGACATCACAGAAAGGGCTTGAAAAGAAATGCCACAGTCGGACGTCGGGGCGACATCACAGAAAGGGCTTTTATTCACAGGTAAATAATACTCATAATAAACATTTAATTCATAAGAATAAATGGGTTAGTCCATCCACAGGGATAATCATTTAACCGGAGTTAGCATTCGAGCGAATCACCGGAGTCTCTGCCATCAAAACTGAAATTTGATTAGGATAAGATAATATCGACCTGGGACAGGGAATAGATGATTTGGAGGAATATATGACTCTGCAGAGTTTGGAAAAAAATGTTCCCACAACCAACGGATTTCCGTAGTCACGAAGGACTAGTTCCGTTTACGGTATTTCGGAAGAAAACACAGCTAACCAGTACACACCCATCCTACCTCTCGATGCTAGGAATCACCCTAGACATCGTCCAAGAAAAACTTTTGAGATGGGGAGATCACAATCTCGAATAGCATGGGATCAAATTTATATACGCGCGCTCTAAGGGGTGCCCCCCTCTCGGTCCCAACCGGAAACACCCATGCCCCCTGACCGGATGACTGGCTTTAATCCAGGGCCATGGAACCATCATCACGGCCTCTCCTTTTGGTGTGTACTAGGAAAGCGGTTTGCAACTTACTAAACCATATTCCTTACGGAAAACATGTGGTAGTACAGGGAAGGAAATGAGAGGAACTGGACCGATACGGTTTGACACTGAAGTCACATAGTCCGGCATAAGACTGGCATGCTACAACACTGCCATCTCACCCATCCTCATGCCAACACATGGCCATTCATACTCACATCCATCCACTTATGGATCATCGAACTCACTTACCTCATTATCGCATAAAATAACGTTCATCGATATGCTTCTCAACATGCCATAAAACTAACTAAATGCAAAACATGACAAGACACTCATCATATCAAAAGTTCAAACATGCTTGCCTGGTTCAGAGTAGTCGGAGCCTAGCTCGGTGAAGTTCACGGCTCCGTCACCTGCTTCGGTATCTACGGTATAAAGAAAATATATGCGCTATCGTAAATACCAAGAGTTGCACAAAAAGTATTCCAAATATTTTTCAAATAAATCTGATAAAAAACTAGACAAAATTTTAAAGAGAACAGAAAAAGAATCAATCAAAAATACTTTTCTTCTTAAAAGTTATAAGGGTTTTTGTCTAGGGACTCGTCTGTAATGAAACAGAAGATTTCCAGGGGCTAGCTTGTAAAAACAGAAAACGCTTCGGCAGAAACTACGCCAGCCCAAAGGGAAAACGTACTTTGCCCGAAGGCGTTTCCAGAAAACGTTTCAACAGAGAGAGCAGAGAGGCTGACGGTGGGGTCCCACGCGTCA
>NC_041387.1:137556498-137588184 GCF_002162155.2 Triticum dicoccoides | reverse complement strand
CGGCGCCCGAGAGCCGCGGTGGTCGCCGGCGGCGATCCACGGCGAGGCAGGGGGATCGGAGGGTACCTCCGTGCTCAGGGCGCCATTCCGCGTCGGTTGGTGGTGGTTGTGGTCGCCGGCGAGTACCACGTCGACGGCGAGCTTTGCTCCAGCGGACGGCGGCTCGGGTGGTCGAGGGGCTCGTCGGAGAGGGCTGCGGAGGTCAAATTGAAGAGGGGGTTAGGCTTCTGGTGGCTAGAGAGAGTAACAGGCGGGGTTTGGGCGCCGGAGATGGCCTCACCGGAGCGAATCGCGGTGGAGGCAGAGGCGGATCGGGGCGGGCGGAGTTGGGGGAGGAGACCTCCTTGAGGTCCTCCGAGTGGCCTGGCGTGGTGTTGGTGAGGAGTGGGGATGAGGTGTGCACGACGGTGAGCTCGGGGGCACTTTTTATAGGCGGCCCGAGGCGGTTGCCGTGAACGGGGATCTCCGGCGAGTGATTACGGCGGTGCCGTGGATGTGCAGGGGGATTAGGGGCTTGGGCATCACCGTTGAGGTCCACCGGTCCCATTTAGGCGCTAAATGGGCTGGGGTTTGGCGTTATGGGTGAGCTCGACGGAACGGGGGTGGCGCGGTCCGTCGGCGGCAGGGAGCACGTTCCGTGCTTGCTGGGCCACGGCGACGGTGCCACGGGCGTGCGCTGGCACGGCAGGGACACGCGGAGAGCCAAGGGGCTTTGGGCGGCGCTGAACGGCGTTCTGCCGTGGTGTGCCTTCTGTCGGCCGCCACGGGAGGTCCCGACGCCGCAGAAGACGCCAGCGAGGGCGGGCCAGCATGCCACTGACGCCAGGAAGGCTCCACGCACGCGTGTGAAGCTCTGGACAAGAGGGAGAGGCTGCGAGGAACGTGCCAAGTGCACTGTCTACGCGTGAGAGAAACTGACGAATGCAAACGACACTGAAACTGAATTTTTCTGAATTTTGAACAGCAGCAGTGCATGCAAGGTGTTCGACAGAATGAAATTGGCCTCTGGTGATTTTTCCTTGAGCTCATTTTTGGTGGAGTGGCTTCTTATTGCTCAAGTAGGCTGCCTGAATTTTGGTGGAATTTTTGGGGGAGTGTAGATATGAATTTCATCAAATTTGGCAAATCTGGTCCAAACTTGCAGAGACTGAATTTTGAAAAATTTGAAAAGAGAAGGAGTGGATCAAGATGGTTCTGGGTTGTGGGTACCAAGGACTATCCAGGAGAGTTGGTTTGAGGTCAAAACTCAAATGAAAAGGAGTACTTGCTTTGAAAATCCCTCAGGCTCCAAATAGTTTTCAGATTTGTTTTGAGAGGAAAAATAATTAGAATAAAATCCAAAACTTGTTTGGATTAGTTGGGACAGAGAACTTAGGTTGATCACAAGGTGTAGGGGAGGTTTTGGAGGGGTTTTACCACATGGGCAAAAATGCCAAGTCAAGGATGGTTCCAAGATATGAAAATCCCCAAATTTTCATAGAGCTTCATTTTAAAATAAAACAAATTAAACTCCAAAAATGAATTTGAGAGAGAACCAACAGAGAATAAGTTTCAAAAGATCAAACACCAAAGTTTGAAAAAAATAAAATCCTTGCCAAAGCAAAGGCAGTTTTTAAGTGGAAGGTTTTTCTGAAAAAGAAAATTTTTAAAATAGCCTCTCCTCAAAAACCACAAAGTTTTTGATAAAAACCAAATAAAATTTTTGGAGTGTCACACCGAGTGATTCCTTCACTACTGCTGCTAACTGAAACTGATCGAACCCTGCTGCCTCCTTCCCTTGATGAACAGTGAGCGTTGTTGGGGGGGTTTGGATGAATAGTTCCTGGTGGGGGTGGATGAACAAGACCCAGTGGTGTTGCCTCTGGATGAACAGGACCCCCGATCGATCGAGCCGGTTGGGGCTTGATGAACAGGACCCTGTGGAGAGATGGATGAACAGGACGACCCCGTGGAGGGTTGGATGAATAATAGATGGTGGAGGGGTGGATGAACAGTAGCCCGTGGAGGGGTGGTTGAACAGGAGCCCATGGAGAAGGCTGGTTGAACAGTAGCCAGTGGAGTAGCGCGCAGTGCAGGCTGGATGAACAGGAACCCATGGATGAACAGTCGCAGGTGGAGGTTGGAGGAGGTCGACGGTGGATGAACAGTAGCCCGTGGAGGCTGGAGGAGGTCGACGGTGGAGATGAACAGTATCCCATGGAGTCCCGTTTTGCGGTACGCCACACCCCTCTCGATGAATAGGACCCCTGTTTCGACCATAGCGCTTCAACACAAGTCTGTTTCCTCTGTTTTGCGGTATGCCACACCCCTCCTGATCAACAGGACCCCGTTTTGACCGTAGGAGGTCCAACACAAGTCCGTTTCCTTAGTCTTGTGGTACGCCATACCCCTGCCGATGAACAGGATCCCGTTTCGAACGTGACCGGTCGAACACAAGGCCGTTTCCTCCATTCTGCGATACATCAGGCCTCGTTTCCGTCAGCTATTCCGTCCAAGCCAGTTGGCTCCCACGCGTTTCGTTGCCTCCCGATGAACACGACGCATTCCGTTGCCTCCCCATGAACACGACGCATTCCGTTGCCTCCCCATGAACACGACGCATTCCGTTGCCTCCCCATGAACACGACGACGATGCAGTTTCTCTGTTTCAACCCAGCCATGTACACAAGCCCTGGCCGTACGTATGCGCGAGTAGGCGTTCGAGACCTCGCTCGTATGTACGTATGTGGACGTATTTACTTTCTTGCACCCTAGCCGTTGTACGTACGTGTATATGCTACGTGTGCGCCTCTACTACGACACGTGCGTGCTCTACATCGACCAGTATGTACGTACACGTTCGCGACCAGAATGAAAATGCTACGTACGCTTTGACCAGGTGGGTCCCGGCTATCAGACACTTCCTTGCGTGCGGAGATGTTGCTGGTGGGTCCCAGCAGTCAGGGGGGTGAATCGTTTTTTTGCCCGGACGCACTTCCTTGCGTGCGAAGATGTAGCTGGTGGGTCCCAGCAATCAGGGGGCGAATCATTTTTTCCCGTAATATGGACGCACTTCCTTGCGTGCAAAGATGTAGCTGGTAGGTCCCAGCAGTCAGGGGGGAAACATTTTTTTGTGAAAGTGGCCCGTCCGGTGGGTCCCTGCTGTCAGGTGGAGGAATCATTATTTTCCGCATAATAAGGAGGCACTTCCTTGCTGCGGCCATGGACCCAGCTGTCAGCCTCTCCATGTACAATCGACATCCGATGGAAGTCGTTCCTTGACCACATTGACCACGCCGCGCCGAGAGCACCGGGGCGGTGGGCGACGGCGAGGCCTAGGAAGGGGACGACGCGGAGCCGGGGAAGACGCGACAATGGATGCCCACGCGTAGAGGAGTATGAGGGTTCACTGGTTCGGCTGCGGTGTGAGGCTGCCGTCGTCGCATAATAACAGGGGGTGTGGGTGAGTAGAGGGATGGCCTGGCCAATGGTGGGAGTAGTAGGGGTGGTGAGGCCTCCGCGGCATCACAGCTGGCCACGGGAGGCAGGAGCATGCGGCATGACCGGGACTGCTTTGGGCGGCTGGAGCAAGAAGACCAGAGGTTGAAGAAGCACTACGACCGTCGGATGGACATCGTACGGTCACTGTAGCTAGAATCATTCATATTGACTAAGTTGACAAAGCCCTCTGTCCCAGTCAACTTAGTAGGCCCACAAGTCAGCCTCCCACCAAGGTGGGTCCCAGCTAGCAGAGGGAGTATTCATTTTTTTGTGCTTAATAAGGAGGCACTTCCGGTGGGTCCGAGCTGACAGCGAGAGGAACGTTTTATTTTTGCGAAATACAGTGGCCCGTCCGATGGGTCCCAGTAGTTAGAGGGGAAATGTTTTTTTGTGAAATACGGTGGGTCCCTTCTATCAGGTCGAGGAATAATTATTTTTCGCGTAATAAGGAGGCAGTCCTTGCGGCTGCCGTGGACCCAGCTGTCAGCCTCTCCACGTGCAGTACTCTTCCGATGGAAGTCGGTCGTTGACCACATTGACCACGCCGCACCAAGAGCACCACGGCGGTGGATGACGGCGAGGCCTAGAAAACGGCGAGGCCTAGAAAGGGGACGATGCGGAGCCGGGGAAGACGCGACAGTGGATGCTCATGGAGAGAGGAGTATGAGGGTTCACTGGTTCGGCTGCGGTGTGAGGCTGCCGTCGCTGCAGAATAACAGGGGGTGTGGGTGAGTGGAGGGATGGCCTGGCCAGTGGTGGGAGTAGTATGGGGGCAGTGAGGCCTCTGTGGCAGTACAGCCGGCCACGGGAGGCAGGAGTAGGCGGCACGACCGGCGCTGCTTTGGGCGGCTAGAGCAAGAAGACCAGAGGTTGAAGAAGCACTACGGCCGTTGGATGGACATCGTACGGTCACTGGAGCAAATCGTGCATATTGACTAAGTTGACAAAGCCCTCCGTCCCCATCAACTTAGTAGGCGCACTATACTGGGTCCCAGCTAGCAGGGGGAGTATTCATTTTTTTGTGTAATAAGGAGGCACTTCCTTGCAAGCGAAGATATAGCTGGTGGGTCCGAGCTGTCAGCGGTGGTAATGTTTTTTTCGCGAAATACACAGGCCCTTTCGGTGGGTCCCAGATGTCAGGTGGAGGAATCATTATTTTGCGCGTAATAAGGAGGCATTTCCTTGCGTGCGGCCGTGGACCTAGTTGCCAGCCTCTCCATGTACAGTCCACTTCAGATGCATGTCGGTCATTGACAACGTTGACCACGCCGCGCCGAGAGCATACAAGTAATAACTTACTATTAGCTAACTAGACGATGTCGGCCGCCATCTGTGGTACATGCTAAACACTTGCACCGGCATCCTCCGCTTCGCCTCACACTTGCTAGAGGTGCGATAGGGCGCGTTGCTCGCGTGCGTTGGCCCTTTCCATGCCGGCGTGGTCCACCGAAGCTTCGGCTTCTAAGCGGGAAACCCACTTGACGAGCTGGTAGTAAAAATCGGCGTCGCGAACGCCGTGCCCGACAGCCTCCAGGGCTATTTGCCGGGCGCTGGCCTCCATGTAGTCGGCCTAGTTCCGGGTTCTCTGCTCGCGACTCAGAGCGTTGGTGCGCTGCTGCTCCATGTCCCGCTGGCGGCACAAATCAGCGATACGCTACTCCTCCGCCAGGCGGTCGCGCTCCAACAACTCCTGCTCCTCCGCCAGGCGGTCGCGCTCCAACAACTCCTACTCCTCCGCCAGGCGGTCGCGCTCCAACAAGTCCTCGATCTCCGCATTGCCATCTAAAGACCGATAGAAGGCCTCCTCCCTCCGTCTGCTCTCCGGTGAAAAACCAAACACTAGTTCCGGCGGTGACTGCCTCCGGCCTCGCCTATCGCGAACGTGCGGGGGCATGGAAGACGTGGCGAGAGCAAGGATAAGTGGCGAGCAACGTCGGGCCGGTGGGGGCTCATGAGGATATGGCGAGTTGGGTCACGGTGCCACCGGAGAAGGCCGGGAAACAGTACTTATAGGCGAAAGGTAGTGCGACGGTCATCAGAATTCAATGCATAAGCAGGCATGGTTTAGTGTGCCAGCTTGCCGTGGAAAACTAGAGAAACTAAAATTATGACTGTGTCGTCCCGTCTCGTCCGTGCTAGGTCGCACGCCGGCATGACAGTCAAATTAGTGCACTCGAATCATCTCCCTCCTTGTCAATAATGATTCCATGGATTTAAAAGGCCCGCAACAATTAAAGCGCATCTTTTTTCACATCAGTTAGCTGCCTTAATTACGGCCGGCTGCATGCAGGCACTCAGAATCGCTTGCAGCCAGTATGCAGAGTAGCATGCAACGAGTCGCAGCCGAGGGCACGCATGCAACCACTTAAATCGCTGGAATTAATTAGGCTTAAACTTCTGCATGCAGTTAATTATTTCCATGCCTTAGTCTTTCTGCTTTACTCACGGGACTAATAAACCCGGACGGAGGGAGTACCTTGGTTGGTGAGATTTTTGAATTAAGCCCTGCAAACCGGAAAGGAGATACTAGTACGTGCGTGAACCGCTATTTATTCATGTAGGATCAAGTAGGTCGTTTCATGAATTGAGCCCTGCAAACCGGAAAGGAGGTAGTACGTGCGTGATCTGCTATTTATCCGTGTAGGATTGAGTAGGTCGGATAGTGTAGCTTGTCAGTTTCTTTAGAGGTAGGCATTTTTATTCAAAAAACTGCCACTTCGGATCTTGCATCGCAACTAAAACTGCCAGGAGCGTATTAGTAGGCTAGTTAGTGATCAATCACTAACTTGTAAACACTGAGCGAACAGAAATAAGGAACTGTTAATGCATCTCAATGATTCACAAATCATATACAAATATGTAGCTCCAAAAGCAAAGATCAGCCACTTCGGATCTTGTGTTGCAACTAAAACCAACTAGTACGATTCCCATACATAAGATCAACATGTTAATGCATCTCAATGATTCACAGATCATATACAAATATGTAGCTCCAAAAGCAAAGATCTAGAAAAAAACATCTGT
The DNA here is from genome assembly GCF_002162155.2 of Triticum dicoccoides. Classification (NCBI taxonomy): domain Eukaryota; kingdom Viridiplantae; phylum Streptophyta; class Magnoliopsida; order Poales; family Poaceae; genus Triticum; species Triticum dicoccoides. The sequence continues at coordinate 137,581,680 of NC_041387.1, read as the reverse complement.
TCTTCCTACTAAAATGGATGCTTCTCTTGGCCAACATTCAGTACAGACTAAAAGACAAAATTGTTTGTGAATTCTACAATTTCTCTTGCAAACGTAAGTGGTTTCACCAACAGCTGGAACCATGAGAATGAACCACACATGATGGAGGAACATACACTGCAATATGATTTAGTCTTCTCTCGACCACACGACGAGACTATTTTCGGAATACAAACTTTAACTTAGGCAAAATGATGCCCATTGTATAATCAGACCAAAGAAATGAAGCACCTAGTGTTGGCCAATAAATAGTACAGTACTACTTTTCTATAGTCCATCAAGTGACTATCCAATCTTTCTGTGTCTATTTTCAAATGGCACTACATGCAGTGACTATACTATTCTCTTGTGCAGTTCAACCAAAATTGCGGTCACTTTGTTTGTTTGCCAAATAGCAACGGGCAGACATCTCTGTCTGCACAAATATCAAGCAACTAGTAAACATATACCCACCTTGTATTTTCAGTTTAAACATGTCTCTTCCGCTTAGCATCTGTCATGTTATGCACTCGACAATTTGATACAGTTATGTTTTGCCCTGGAAAATTTCATACTGAATTGATTTGCTGGTTCAGAGCAGAAATATAGCGCCTATTCTTCATCAGACCAAGGATATCCATGTTCGCAGTGATGGAGGAGGTGAAATTGATACAACTGAAATTGAGCATCCAATCATTGAATCCCGTCCTGCACCTCCAATGTAGGTCCACCCTGCCAATAAATTCACATGCAAACCACTAGTATTACTATCTAATGACAGTACAAAAATAGTAGAAAGATAGTAGCAAACCATGTACCTTCGTAATGAACAGCTCATAGTGCCACCAATTGGATATAAAGGTTTGGAAGAAAACATGCTCCTAATGTTGAACCAGTTGGACTTTTTGTGCAGTTCCACTAAAATCGAGCATCCCTGTTTGCATAGATATTGAAAGTGTGATTACTGTAAAAATGACACTAGTTGAAGCATAGACTCACAAATATAAGCTATCCAATTTCTTAATGGGAAAAGGTAGCAAAATTGTTTCTAACCACCTATTTGAAGGAATAAATAAGGCAACAACGGCTAATGTCAGAAAGGCGTATATAGTTCTTTTTGAGAATGATCGACTCCTGACCTTTCCTCTTATTTTAAGCATATTTTGTGCAGTTCAACTAAAATAAAATGCCATCACCGCCTTGACAATTCAGTGACACTATACAAAAGGAAATGACTTAACATTACATCATCATGTCAGGTATGTAGTCGACAGGCATTCGAGACAAACATACAGACCTCCTCCGATAACATAATGAACATTAATTTTAACAAAGGTGTGACTAGCTTTACCGAGATAATTTGAGTGAACTCTACACCCTCTGTTCCTTAATATAAGACATTTTCGTGGTTCAATTTAAAGTACCCAAACATCTAGTATTTAGAAAAACAGGTAGTAGTTTTCTTGAGCACATATCTGGGAAAGCTTGTCACACTTTATTTATGTCCATACGCTAATGCAACACCATTCGAATACTACAAATATACACTAATCCAGTGGCTAGTGCAACAATAGTGTAGTTATTTTATTACAGGGTATAGTACAATAGTTTTACTGAACAGATTTCAATAAACTCTAGCACTGGAAGATTTCTATAAGAACTAACAATACAAAATGTAAAGATAACAAGTTTCAACATTGGTATACTAGTTGTGCATGAGCATTAAACCAAATACAAAAGTCTCAAGGTAACTAGCATTATTAACTAATGATAGAATAAAAAAATTGCAAACCATGTACCTCCAAGGTAAATATCATTTCGAACTCGGGGGGACCTTAAAAATTGTTATCCCAATCTTGATAATCGATCAAACATAAAAACTTGATCGAACGAATCAAGAGAACAGCCGGACGAGGAGGTGCCCACTCTTGACCTTTCCTCTTGTCTTCATAATTTTTTGTGCAGTTTAACCAAAATAAAATGACATCAGCGCCTTGGCATTTTGGTGACACTGTACAAAAAAAATTAACTTATCTCATGAAAGTGAGGTATGTAATCTATAAGCATTAATAGTGCAAAAATCTAAAGGTAGTAACAAGTATCATCGTTGGTATATGAAACAACATTAGAATGCCTTAGCTGAAAAATCTTTAATACATCCACAATCAACAGCTAACCCAGAAATAATCCAGTGACATTAAATGACATTGCTTAAATTTATCGGTGGCATTAGACTGAGTGCGGCATTAGTTAAATGTGGCATCACTTTAGCAGTAGCATTGCTTGACTTGACTGCTAGTGTTATACTAACAGCAAAAAAGTGGCAATAAGAGCATGGGAGGCCCATTCGGACAGTGGGCGCACCAGTACAATGTACCTCCACAGATGCAGAGTGGTGAGGGAGGTATGATTGCCCAGAGCAACAAATATCCAGGCAGCATATGTGGATTACGTCCCATTTTTGTTCTCTTTAGCCACCTTTTTCCTATGTGAGGACAACAAACCGATCGACCCGGTCATTCTCTATTGCGTTGTCATGCCTTTGTACCCTTCTTCAACCAAGAGACACGAGACTCGTTCCTTATCTACTAATTTTTCCCCTTTTCAACCTAGATGTGGGTTTGATGCCTACTCTCTTGGACTGTACAGTCTCCCTTCCTTTCCTTATTCAACCTAGAAATGGATTAGTCTGCAAGAAGTAGGGTTTCCTTTAATAGTGAAAATTATGGTTTTCGTCTGTGTGACTAGCAGAGTAGAGGATAGCAAATTGGGAAGATGGTGGAGTGGAAAAAGATCCACATGCAGCGACGTGGCAGATGGGGCAATAGAACAAGGGTATGGTTCTAAAAGAGGTAGCATACCTGAGGGTCGGAGGGAAGTGGCTTCGCTCATGGTCGTCGTCCTCCGCACACACTACAGAAGCAAGCTTGGGGATGGAGGCCATCCTGCGCGGGCGCTAGGTCTGAGAGGACAGCCTTATCGTTAGTGCGTGACCTCGCTCGCCGACGACGAGTGTGTCAACGCTGCACGTCCTTTTCTTCCCCGACGGATTTGTGACCACCGGTGAGGAGGGAGAGAGATGCCATCTTTTTTAGATCTACAGAGAGGGTGATAGTGTGAGAAGCAAGTGTGCAGCCCTTAGCAAGAAAGCACTAAAGCTCCAGCCTATATATCTTTTTTATACTACTAGTACTAGAGGTGGAGTTGTGGTAAAGTAGTTTATATTTTCTCTGCATACAGTACCAGTTAGTCGTGCTTCAAAACTGAACGACACGCCATTAAAAAAATAAAGGTCGATAACTAATGTGTCACCTCGGGCCAACGCGGCTAGATCTCATTTTGCATGAGAAATTACACTCCATGTTTCATTGACATGTGGCCCCGTTCCAACATGTCAGTGAGACGACGGTGAGTCCTTTTCTACTAGTATTTCCGAACGGACGTGTAGGCCGGGGCGCCTCTTCATGTACCATGGCAAACTGGCAATCGTCCATCGACTCTTCGCCTTTCGCTCTCGATTTGGAACTACTGTCGCACGCTCTTCCTCCCTCCTCCATTTGCCTTCACAATTCCTTCTGCCATTGTTCGATCGTCTTCTCCATGGAGGGAACAGGCCGGAAATGACCCCGTTATTCTTTCCCTGATCTGAAAGATGACATGGTGGAGGAACTCATTGATCGGTGCGACGTCATCACCTCGGCTAGCATGGCAGGTTCGTTCAAGACCATTCTCAACTCAACTAATAACATCATTACAAGGAACCCAAGGGTCCAGGACCGGTTTGATCTCCCCCTAACTTCTTCACCGTGACCCTAATGACTGGCGTGGGGTCAACAGAGGCATCGCCTTGCGCAAGTTGATGCCGCTTGATAATGATACGTATGTGTCGGATTTTGGGTTCCGGCTAGACCCTTAAGGTTCGAACTCCGGGGTACGCGCGAAGATCTTTCTCCTGCCAATCTACTCCCTCACAACGCCGCTGTTCTAAGCTAGCAAGATGAACAACACAAGGGACACGAGATTTATACTGGTTCAGGCCACCATTATGGTGTAATACCCTACTCCAGTGTGTGGTGTGTGGATTGCCTCTTGGGCTGATGAGGAACAGTACAAGGGGAAGAACTGCCTCGCGGGGGGAGGAGTTCCTGTGCTGGTGTGTGTGGTTCTGGCTAAGGTTCGATTGGTCAATCCCCCCTTGCCTTGGGAGTGGCTAGTCCTATTTATAGAAGCCTTGGTCCTCTTCCCAAATATTGAGCGGGAAGGGATTCCACAATGGAGGGATTTGAAGGGGGACAGCTAGTACAAGCTATCCTGACTAAAGGTGGTCTTCGACTGTCAAAAGCACTGGCGATGACACCATCTTAGGCTCCACGGCGACCTCCGTGTTGCCGCCCTCCTGGTCTTGGTCTTGTTGCACTGATAGGGAAATCTTTTCTTGATGCCTTGGTACTCCGCGCCTGCGCCTACCCCCTTAGCACCAAAGGGGAAATAAGGACACTGCACTGGCCAGCGCCTGCCTGGCCTCGATCATCATGGCTTGCATCATGAGCACCTCGCGAGGTACTCCTCGCCTTGATCTCTCCGCCTCCTCGCGAGCCTGCCTGGGGAGGCCTTGCATCGTCCGCCCCGCGAGGCTTGGACCCTCGCGAGGGTCTTCAACCTGGGTTGACATAGACGGGCCGAACTAGGCCACTGATGAGCCATGCCGCAGGATGAAGGCAGGCAAGTTTGGATACCCCCATATCCAGGACGCCGACAGTAGCCCCTGGGCCCAAGGCGTGCTCGGACTTGGCTTAGCGGCGAAGCCAAAGGTCAAGCGCGGAGCACCGCGGGCCCCAACAGCCTGAGGCCTTGGGCGACGCGTGGTGACTTGATTGGACGTGGGTGTCTCCGCTTCCCCATGCTGCCTCAGCAACTGCCCGATTTGACGAGAGCTTGCTGCATGCAAATAGAGAGTCATCATTACCTGTGATCGGGAGGCCGACGGTTGGTCTCCTCTAGGCTATAAATGGGGGATGATGGAAGCCCCCATTCCTCATTCCTCCTTGCCCCGCCTGCTTCTTCTTCCTTCTTGTTCCAGTTTCCTGCAGCGTCCTATGGAGCCTACGAAGAGGTTCTCGGCCACGGAAAAGGGGAAGGCTCGCCAGGATGAGCCGGTCCCTTCCCCGGCCAGGCGCGGCCGCGGCCGCCCTCGCAAGAATCCCGCGACCCCTATCATGGGCCCCCGCGGTCGTGGCGGTGGCCCGTCGCGTGGGGATGGTCGCCTGCACCAAGGCAGCTCAGGAGGTGAGTAAGGCGCGCCATGGCCGTGTGACCTCCCCGGTCGCGCTTCCATTCGGCGGAGGTGCTGCCAGAGTTTGTTGTTTGGTTGGACGAGCCGGCCGGCAACTGGCTCCAGCTCCCTCGCTTCTTTGTCGGTGAACTGCCGGCCGGCGGCCCCGGCGGGCTTTGGCTGCTGGCGTACGGTTGTTGTAGCAGGGCCTCCTGGGTTGCGGTGGAGATTTCTGTTGCCGGAAACGTAGCCCTGGCCCGGGGCTGGCAGACGTTTGCCCGCGCGCGGGGCCTGGGCAGGCGGTGCACTCTTCACTTCAAGTTTGATGGCGATGCGACCCTCTACGTGAGGGTGTTTGGGGAAGATGGCCGTCGCGTTGGGTGCTGCCCCGAAGACGACGACGGCGATGAGGTGCTTGCCCTCGGTGATGGCCGGGACGAGGACGAAGGCGGGCCCGCGCCTGGCGATGCCCGCCGCTCGCCAAGCTTTGGTGGCTCCTCCTCTGGCGACAGCTCCTCTAGCGGCGGCCGTGACCAGCCTCCGCGTCGCCGCGCCCGCTTCAAGGGAGGCAGCGGGGTGTCCTGCCGTCGTGCCCCGGTGAAGCGCGAGGAAGAGTCTGATTGAGCTCGCGAGGCGGGCGCAGACCCTCCCCTTGCGAGCTGCCGCGCAGCGCTCGTCGTCTTCATTTTGTTTTCCTCCTTTTCCTGCACCGAGAGAGAGAGCAGTATGGAGCCCCGTGGGGGCATGTAACAGACAGTTATCCCCCATTATTATGCTATATTTCCCATTCATGTGTTGTGTCGCTGCGTTGCGGTTATGTGCTTGTGTGTACGAACAACTTAGCTTGGGGCGCTTGTAGTAGCTTCCGCCTCGCGTGGCCCCCGCTCGAACCCTTGCCGGGCGTACGAAGATATGCAAAGTTAGCTGGGAGAACAGTTCCTGAACCTTGGTCACAAGGGCTGTCGGCTCAGGTCCGGGGCTTTTGTGTCACGATGCCCATTGGGCACGGACAGGGAGGGGTGCTCCCACTGTAGGTTTGTAAGAGAGCCTCGTAAAAGCCAAGCGAAAAGGTGTGAATCGCGAGGGCATCTGAGCAGCCCACTCGCGAGGTTGAAAGAGAGCAAGTCGCTCAAAAACTGAAGACAGGGGGCAAGAGCAGAGGAAGGCGAACAATACTTAAAACAGCTTCAAAGAAGGGCTCAAACAAAAAGGGGAGAACAGGCTAACTGCGGAAAGAAAATGAAAAGCCGCGTCCGGCACCTAGCCTAGTCTTCGACATCTTCTCACCAGCGCGGAGCTAAGTGCTGCCACTGGGCGTGGGCGGGAGCCCCCGATGCCCAAGGGCGGCACTCCGGAGACTCCGGGGCGTGTACAGCCCCAACTCATTATTACGTGAGAGTGTCACGGGCGGCGAGCTTCACAGGCACCAGGCCTTCTTCACAGGCGCTGGGCCTTTTGGCTTCACAGGCACTGGGCCTTCTTCACAAGCACCAGGCCTTTTTGGCTTCATAGGCACTGTGCCTTCTTCATAGGCACCGGGCCTTTTTGGCTTCATAGGCACTGGGCCTTCTTCACAGGCACCGGGAATTTTTGGCTTCACAGGCACCGGGCCTTCTTCACAAGCACTAGGCCTTCTTCACAGGCACCGGGCCTTTTTGGCTTCACATGCACTAAGCCTTCTTCATAGGCATAGGGCCTTTTTCGGGGTAGAACTTCTGGAGGTGCTGAATGTTCCATGCGTTAGGGATGGGAACTCCCTCCTGAGTCTCCAGGCATGCGGAGCCAGGCCTGCAAACATGGATGACCTTGAACGGTCCCTCCCACATGGGTGAGAGCTTGTGCAGCCCTTCCCTGGAGAGCACCTGCCTGAGCACGAGGTCACCTACCTCGAGAGTCCTAGGGCTGATGTGGCGGCAATGATACCGCCGCAGAGCCTGTTGGTACCTTGCTGCTCGTAGCGCAGCCTCTCGACGACACTCCTCCCCCAGTACTAGGTCCATCCCCCGCATGGCGTCCTGCTGCGCTTTGTCAAACGCCAGGACCCGCGCGGAGCGACGCCTGACCTCATGGGGGAGGACCGCCTCCGCTCCATAGACGAGGAAGAACGGGGTCTCGCCAGTCGACTTGGTGGCGGTGGTACAGATGGACCACAGCACGGACTGGAGCTCGTCATACCAGCCCCTGCTGCAGGCTTCCGGTTTCTTCTTGAAGGTCCTGGTTTTGAAGCCTTTCAGGACTTTCGCGTTGGCGTGCTCGGCTTGGCCATTACTCCGGGGGTGTGCAACCGAAGCGTAGCATATCTGCGTTCCAAGGTTAGCACAATATGTTTTGAAGAGGTTGCTGGTGAATTGCGAACCGTTGTCGGTGATGATGCGGTTAGGGACCCCGAAAGGGCTCGCGAGGCCCTTGAGGAACTTGACTGCCAAACCAGCGGGGATGGTGCGGACAGCCTCCACTTCTGCCCACTTGGTGAACTTGTCAATGGCGATGTAGAGGTACCGGTAGCCCCCAGGCGCTCGAGGGAATGGGCCAAAGATATCCAGCCCCCAGACCACGAACGGCCATGAGAGCGGAATGGTCTGCAGGCCCTGTGCTGGCTAATGTATCTGCTTGGCATGGAACTGGCAGGCTTCGCAGGCCTTCACCAGCTCGACTACGTCGTTGAGTGCTGTGGGCCAGTAGAACCCGCTGCGGAATGCCTTTCCGACGAGGGTCCGTGACGACGAGTGATGCCCAAAATCCCCGCCGTGTATGTCGGCTAGCAATTCCTTCCCCTGTTCCCTGGAGATGCAACACAGGGAGACGTTGTTTGGCCGCTTTAGGTAGAGCTCTTCGTCTCGGGTGCAGTAGGCCATGGCCTGGCAGGCTACGCACTTCGCGTCGTCCTCCTTCTCCGGTAGCGTCCCCTGTATCAGGTAGTCCTTCAATTCCGCAATCCAGCACTCGTCCTGAGGCTCCATTGCTAGGATCAAGCGTGCTCCCGGAGTCGGGCCATAGGCCGGGGCTCCTGTGGCAGGCGGTTGAGGGAGTTCCTCCCGTGGTTGTGCTATGCTTGATAGTGAGGGTGTTGCCGATGGCTTGAATAGCTGCTCCTTGAAAACGCCAGGCTCCTAAGGTAGCCGTCTGGATGCCCTCTTGGCGATGTCATCAGCCTCTTGGTTGGTGCCGCGGGGCACGTGCTGCAGCTCCAGCCCCCAAAACTGCTTTTCCATCCTGCGCACCTCTGCCAAGTACGCGTCCATGTGTTCGTCCTTTGGCTCATACACCTTGTTGGAGAAGTTGATGAGGAGCTGTGAGTCACCCTTGATGACAAGGCGCTTCACTCCCATAGCTACTTCAACCTTCAAGCCTGTTATGAGGCCTTCGTATTCTGCTATGTTGTTGGAGACCTTCTTGCCATGCTGGAAACAGAGCTGCACAGCGTAATAGAGCTTGTCCTGAGTGGGGGATATAAGCACTACGCCAGCCCCTGCGCCATGTCGCGAGAATGCTCCATCGAAATACATGACCCAACCATCCGGTGCCTCACTCCATGGGGAAAGCGATCTGTCTTCACCTGCTTCGAGCCCCGGCGCCTTTGTCCATTCTGCCATGAAATCTGCTAGTGCAGCTCCCTTGATGACCCTGGTCATGCTGAACTCCAGCTGAAACGCTTGCAACTCGTTGTTCCATTCAGCGACCCTCCCAGTGGAATTGGGGCTCCTGAGTACCCTTTCCAGTGGGTAAGCAGAGACGACCTTAATGGGGTGACCTTGGAAGTAGTGCCGCAGCTTCCACGAGGCCACCAGTAGTGCGAGAGGAGCTTCTGGGGCATGGGGTACCGTGCCCTTGCATCCCGCAGTACCGTGCTGATGAAGTACACTGGATGCTCGATGAGGGCGGGCGTGTTGACGAGGTCCGCCTCCTCCGGAGGGCCATGCGCCTCCTCAGGCAATGGGAACTCCTGCACCTGGCCGCCTGGTGAGATCCCTTCGACCCAGGGGGCGTCCTTCTGTGGAGGCTGGCTTCTGCCTGCCGGGGCCGCATCCGTTGCGAGGTTTTCTTGGTCTTGCGCAGCCTTGGTCGGTTGTGGCGTGGCCTTGTCGTGGCGCTCTTCCCGGACTGCTACCAGAGCTGCACTAGCGGAATAGGGTGTGGCGGCCAGGTACAGCACCACGGGCTCGAGGGGGCGTGGTGCCACCATCACCGGAGGGCTGGTTAGGTACCTCTTGAGGTCCTGAAATGCTTGATCGGCCTCGTTCGTCCATTCGAACGTGCCCTTCTTCTTCATTAGTTTGAAGAAGGGCAGGGCGCGCTCCCCCAACTTTTAGATGAAGCGTCCTAACGCCGTCACGTGCCCGGCGAGCTTCTGTATCTCTCTGAGGGTTTGTAGTGGACTCATGTCGTTAATTGCCTTGACCTTCTCTGGATTGGCCTCGATCCCCCTGTGGGACACGAGGAAACCCAGAAGCTTGCCCGGAGGAACCCCGAAGACGCATTTCTCTGGGTTGAGCCGCAGATCCACCTTGCGAAGGCTCGCGAAGGTCTCTTCTAGGTCTTGGATCATAGTCTTCGCCTCCCGAGACTTCACCACAATGTCATCGATGTAAGCCTCGGCGTTCTTCCTGAGCTGCCAGCCCAAAGCGATGTGCATTAGTCGCTGGAAGGTTGTGCCTGCATTGCGCAACCCGAACGGCACGCATGTGTAGCAGTATACCCCACATGGGGTCAGGAAAGCCGTTTTTTCCACATCTTCTACGCCATCTTGATCTGGTGGTAGCCCGAGAACGCGTCCAGGAAGCACAGCAGGTCGCACTCGGTGGTGGAGTCGACGATTTGGTCGATGCGGGGGAGCGGAAACGGATCCTAAGGGTAGGCCTAGTTGAGGTTGGTGAAGTCGATGCACATGCACTCCTTTCCTCCTTTCTTCAGTACGACCATGGGGTTCGCTAGCCATTCGGGGTAGCGAACCTCACGAATGACCCCCGCTGCCTCTAGCTTGTGAGTTTCCTAGACAATGAAGGTCTGCTTCTCGGTGGACTGCCGCCTGGCTTTCTGCTTCATGGGGCGCACATTAGGGCACACATTCAGGTGATGCTCAATCACCTGCCTCGGGACCCCTGCCAGCTGCTTGGGTTCCCATGCAAACACGTCCGTGTTTGCGCGCAAGAACTTTGCCAACGCTTCCTCCTGGTCGGGGATGAGGTTGGCACCTATGGTGAAGGTGGCTCCGGAGGATCCATCCTCCTCAACTGGTATCTGCTTGGTTTCCTCCTTGTCTTGGGTAAACATCTGCTTTTTCTTAGTCGGTGCAGCTTCCTTGGCCTTGGTGGCGTCCGCGTCGGCGGGCTGTGCTGCAGTGGCTGCCTTGAGAGCGAGCTTAAGCGCCAACAGTGCATCCTTGGTATCTCCAGCCATAGTTAGCACGCCACTGCTCCCGGGCATCTTCCTAAGGTTGTAGGTCGGGTGGGTCGCCGCCATGAACCGGGCCAAGGCGGGGTACCCGAGGATGGCATTGTACGGGAGGCCAATAGGCGCAATGTCATAGTCGACCAGCTCTATGCGGAAATTGTCATGGGTGCCGAAGGTCACAGGAAGGCGGAACTTCCCTAAGGAGCTGGCGGAACAGCCTCCAACGCCTGAGAATGGCTTGCTGGGTCGGAGCCACTCCAGCGGTACATGGAGGAGGCTGAAGGCCTCCACCGAGAGCATGTTAAGGCCGCCACCTCCATCGGTGAGAGTCCTGGTGACGGTCACCTGGCAGATGGTGGGCGTGCAGAGCATTGGGAGTGCCCCCGAGCAGGCAGCGTTGACGGGGTGGTCGTCCAAGCTGAAGGTCAGGTCAACCTTGGGTGACACAGCCCGGAGAGGCTCCTTGGCTCCCGAGGACGGCACCGATATGAAGGAAAAACGGCTTGGCGTGGCGGTCTGAGGGTGGCGCTTGCGAGCCGCCCAGAAGAGCTGCGACAACCAGGAGCCGGCCCCGCGTGTTGAGTGGGGAAGAGGTTGCGCAGCTCCTCCCAGGAGGTCACAGAGGATGTTGGCAGGTTGAGCAGCCAAACGCGCGGTACGCCGGTGAGAACCATGGGAAACCAGTTAGACATGACCTTGTTGCCGCCGACCTTGAGGACGGCCTCCTCGTATGCCAGCAGGAAAGCCAGTGGGTCCGTCGCGCTGTTATACCGCGGCGACATCTCTGGCTTGAACTTGCGCGACCACTGCACCTGCCGCAAGGCAGGGGCCAAGGCTCGGAGCCCCCTGGCCCCGGCGCTGGCATCGGCCGCCGGAGCTAGAGGTGCGTTGTCCTCCATGAGGGTGAAGTGCGGTATTAGTGGAGAGCGAGCCGACGGAAGGGAGAGCTCCGGCGCACCCCTACCTAGCGCGCCAAATGTCGGATTTTGGGTTCCGGCTAGACCATTAAGGTTCGAACTCTGGGGTGCACGTGAAGATCTTTCTCCTGCCAATCTACTCCCTCACCACGCTGCGGTTCTAAGCTAGCAAGATGAACAACACAAGGGACACGAGATTTATACTGGTTCAGGCCACCATTTTGGTGTAATACCCTACTCCAGTGTGTGGTGTGTGGATTGCCTCTTGGGCTGATGAGGAACAGTACAAGGGGAAGAACTACCTCGCGAGGGGAGGAGTTCTAGTGCTGGTGTGTGTGGTTCTGGCTAAGGTTCGATTGGTCGATCCCACCTTGCCTTGGGAGTGGCTAGTCCTATTTATAGAGGCCTTGGTCCTCTTCCCAAATATTGAGCAGGAAGGGATTCCACAATGGCGGGATTTGAAGGGGGACATCTAGTACAAGCTATCCTGACTAAAGGTGGTCTTCGACTGTCAAAAGCACTGGCGATGACGCCGTCTTGGGCTCCATGATGACCTCCGTTTTGCCATCCTCCTGGTCCTGGTCTTGTTGCACCGATAGGGAAATATTTTCCTGATGCCTTGGTACTCCGCGCCTGTGCCTGCTCCCTTAGCACCAAAGGGGAAATAAGGAGACTGCGCTGGCTGACGCCCTCCTGGTGCCCGCCTGGCCTCGATCGTCATGGCTTGCGTCACGAGCACCTCGCGAGGTACTCCTCGCCTTGATCTCTCCGCCTCCTCGCGAGCCTGCTTGGGAAGGCCGTTCCTGGGGAGGCCTTGTGTCGTCCGCCCCGCGAGGCTTGGCCCCTCGCGAGGGTCTTCAACCTGGGTTGACGTAGACGGGCCAAACTGGGGCACTGATGAGCCACGCCGCAGGACGAAGGTAGGCAAGTCTGGATACCCCCATATCCAAGACGCCGATAGTATGATGTTAAGATGCCATTGCTTGAGGGCAAGGCTTGGGAAAGCGCAAATGGAGATTGGGTTGTTTATATTGGGTACAACTGCAAGTGGGAACTTGTGAATGTGTACACTCGTCACCGGGTTCCACTTTCAAAAATCTCAGCGGACTGCCCAGATCGAGGTTGAGCACACCGGTATTCTACGCACGTTCAAATACGATCATGGTGACTGTCTTCTACGGAAGATAGCAATTTGTCGAGTTCCCAACCGCTCTTGGAATTACAGGAACTATGTAGTTGTTGTTATCTTCAACAAGCTTGTTGCCGTCCTTTGTGGTTCGACTGGATGGATATTGCTCAAAAAATCAGTTTCTATACATGGATGTGTACTGTGATGTAATTCAATACGAGGGTCTTGTGTTTGCTTCCACCACTCATGGCACTTCTTTTGCATGGGATCCTCGTAGTTTCAGTACGTTTGTCTTCCACCGTAATTATAATTGTTTTATCCACATGCATGCGGGTTAGCAAGTTTCCCTTTACTAATTAACCTTCTTCTTGTGTTTCCAAGGTCCTGTGAACATTCCACCACCTATACTTGAAAAAAATTTATAACCAAGGAGGAGATGACGATGGTGATGATCATGAGCATGAGGACGATCAGGGCCCATATACTCAGTGGCGCCTGTCAACTTATTCCGATGGATCACCCCTTCTTGTCTGTATACAGCCCACTGCTAATGTTACTACTAAGGAAGCAGGTGCTGTCTCCCATGGTTGCACTCTCCAGACCTATTCCAACACCCGTTGCATGGTATTCGGGATGGATACTAGTGTGCTAGTGCCAACACCTTCTCCCTGGTACAGAATTGATAGTCTTGGAGAAAACTCGCTCTTCCTTTGACAAAACTATCCAATGATGGTGAAAGGCGATCCAACTGCTGTTGACACAACGTTACTACCAATTATGAGAAGCAACTATATCTATACCTCAGACAATTTGGTGGTTCCTACCCTGGTACTGATATAGTAGGTCGCTTCAGCCTGGATGATCATGTCACGCCCAATATGCGACCCTATCCAAAAGGAACTCGAAGGTCCCACCAAGGGTAGACCCGCATATTGAAACGCTTTTGCAAGGTGGATATCATTACATCAACATTACATAATAGATGGGGATACATACAAGAGGCATACAATGCCTCACGAATACAACATCACAATACATAAGAGCATCATCCAACTATGGATGAAACACAAACAGAAACTCAAATGACATCCACCCTGCTAGCCCAGGCTGCCAACCTGGAACCTATCCCTGATCGAAGAAAAAGCAGAAGAAGAACTCCAACACAAGCAAACATCGCTCTCGCGTCATGATCATCGCAAAACCTGTACCTGCAACTGTTGTTGTAGTAATCTGTGAGCCACGAGGACTCAGCAATCCCATTACCATGGGTATCAAGACTAGCAAAGCTTAAAGGGAAAGGAATGGGTAAAGTGGTGAGGTTGCAGCAGCGACTAAGCATATATGGTGGCTAACATACGCAAATAAGAGCGAGAAGAGAGCAAATGGAACGGTCGTGAAGCTAGCAATGATCAAGAAGTGATCCTGAACTCCTACTTACGTCAAACATAACCCAGAAACCGTGTTCACTTCCCGGACTCCGCCAAAAAGAGACCATCACGGCTACACACATGGTTGATGCGTTTTATTTCGGATCTGGAGTCAAGTTATCTACAACTGGACATTAACAAATTCCCATCTGCCTATAACCGCAGGCACGGCTTTCAAAAGATTATACCCTGCAGGGGTGTCCCAACTTAGCCCATGATAAGCTCTCGCGATCAATGAAGGATATACCTTCTCCCAGGAAGACCCGATCAGACTCGGAATCCCGGTTTACAAGACATTTCGACAATGGTAAAACAAGACCAGCAAAGCCTCCCGAATGTGTCGACAAATCCTGATAGGAGCTGCACATATCTCGTTCTCAGGGCACACCAGATTGTCCAAACTTCCGGTAGGCCAGCCCAGAGTTGCCTCTGGTGGCCACCGGCGGTTGACGGGTTGGACCAACACTCACGACGAGCACTGGCCCGGGGGGGGGGGTAAAATAAAGATGACCCTCGAGAGCACGACTCCCAAGGGAAAAAGGGCTAGGTGAGGCAAATGGTAAAACCAAGGTTGGGCCTTGCTGGAGGAGTTTTATTCAAAGCGAACTATCAACGGGGTCCCATAAATGACTCGACCGCGTAAGGAACGCAAAATCCGGGAACATAACACCGGTATGACGGAAACTAGGGCGGCAAGAGTGGAACAAAACACCAGGCATAAGGCCGAGTCTTCCACCCTTTACCAAGTATATAGATGCATTAATAATATAAGAGATATTGTGATATCCCAACATAACCCTGTCCACCATGGAGCAATCTTCAACTTCACCTGCAACTAACAACGCTATAAGAGGGGCTGAGCAAAAGCGGTAACATAGCCAAACAACAGTTTGCATAGGAAGGGTGTCAAAGGTTAGAGGTTCATGGCAATTTGGGATGGCTTGATGAGCAAAAGATAGGTAGCGCAGCATAGCGATAGAACGAAGCAACTAGCATAGAAATGATAGTAGTGAGATCCAGGGTAGCGGTCATCTTGCCTGAAATCCTGCAAGGAAGAAGAATGAGTCCATGAAGAAGGTGAAGCCACGAAGACGAACCAAGCATAGACGAACGAATCCTCACGGTCGCAATGAAACGGGAACTATCGAGAAGAAGCACACAACACGGTAAACACACCACACATGAACAAGACATGATGCGCAACCAAGCATGATGCATGACAAGGCTACATGAAGCTACTCATGGCAAGAGATGATGCAAACAAGAGCAACACATCAAGGCAAGTTTAAATGAGGTCGGGAACAATATATAACAAATCCAGTAAGTCCTCATATGCATATTTCGAAATTGGTCCAGATCTGAATAAACCTTATGTTCAAGTTGTTAAACAGAAAGTTAAGATACACAAAGATGATCTACACGAGATTCTAGTCAAGTTACATATAAAGTTCATTTAGTTCGGAGCTACGGCCTAGAAGATATGAGCAAAACAAGTTAAACATGGCATTGATGCAAAATGCATTCAAACATCAAGCAAACACCTCAAAACAAGGATGCAACATGATAATATGAAGCTTCATGCAAAATCAATCAAGCTTCATATAGAACACACTCAAAACGGAGCAACAGTTCAACACTCACACACTATACAAGTTGTAGCAACAACTTCAGACATTACAAGATTGCAAGTAATAACGATTTCAGACTTTGCAGAAAATAACATCAGGTTGCAATGTTCAGAGCTATCAAACAACATGTTACAGGAACTTATCATGGAAAACAAAGGCCTAGCATGAATCTACTAAATGCATAGATCAAATGTCCTTTAGTGACCATAAGCCAAAAAGGATCAGAAAATATGATGGCACCCCTGTAAACATAGCAAGATATAATACAGATTCATACATGGAAGAAACAACGATAAGTAGGCATATTGGTGAGCTTGTACCACTCACCACAGAGCAATACATGGCATGGCAAGGAAACCAACAGTAAGATGGCATATTTATGAAGCTAAGCATGGCCATAGCAAGTTCATAGGGTACATGTAACACTAGCAACAATCATGGCAACAACTAAACTTAATGTTAACAGGCTGGCAGCAACATTATTTAGCAACTTTGGAGCAAGATTACAACAAGCTACAGCAGGCTATAAATGCAACCAGAAGCATGAATGGATAGAGCATGACATGTAGAACAAAACATATTTAGTGAACACATCCATATTATGCACAGAATGACTTGTAGAAGCAGGTTTACATAGCATCACGAAATAACAGATTCAGCCTAGCAAAACAGTAACAGCAAGTACCCTACTTAACAAGCTCGATTCACTCACCACAAG
Source organism: Triticum dicoccoides (assembly GCF_002162155.2). Lineage (NCBI taxonomy): Eukaryota > Viridiplantae > Streptophyta > Magnoliopsida > Poales > Poaceae > Triticum > Triticum dicoccoides. The sequence goes on along the minus strand of NC_041387.1, from coordinate 137,565,180 downwards.
TCATTGCATGACAAGATAAGCATAGCATAAGCAAGAAGACATGTTTATGAAACAAACCAAGGCAAGAACAAGTTCATAGCATGCAAGGATCAACTACAACAACCTCGGCAAAATTGAATAACATGTAAACAATCTGCCAGGAAACATTTTAAAGCAAAAGTAGAGCACGAAAATGACATGCTAGACTACTCCATAATTTCAAACAGGGGCATTAATGGATAGACAACAACCATATGTTCAAAACACCCTTACTTAAGTATCTCAAAATATGCTTGGATCTCTCTGTAGCATCAAGTTTACATAGCATCAAAATAACAGCAGAACAGGGACTAAAATCAGCAACATCACGATGCCTAGTTTGCATGCTTGTGCTAGTCACCACATTGATCACAAAAATACATGGTAAGCACCTCTATAAAGATGGCATGGCATAGATCAAAACACATGTAGACATCAACCTCATAGGATGCACACATCAAACATGGCAAAAATGACAAATGAGCATGTTCTGTTAACAGACAGCAGACAACATTATGAAGCACTCTTGCAACGATGATTCAGGCATCAAGATGAGCTCTAATGAACATGATGCAATGGTATGAAATGAAGTACTCGTTGAGACGAACAATTTGACATATTACACGCGCAAAACAGAGCTACGGATACATAGTTCAATGCGATGAACATGGCACGATAATGTCAGGGACTTGGCCATTTTCTGAAGAAAAAACAGACACGCGCCGAATAGCTAAAAGACGCCTAGGGCGAGGGGTAAGGTTGGCGGGGCGCTCACCAGAGCGGGCCGAGGCCCAGTAGGCGTAGCAGGCCGGCGGGGCAGGCAAGCGGGCCGGCAGGCGAGACCGGGGGCCAGGTGGCCGGGTCAACGCAGGAGGACGCAGGCGAGGCGACCGGATCGGGCTCCTCCCGATCCACTGCGGCGAGGGTGCAGCGGAGGAGGGAAGGTCACCGGCGGCGACGGACGGCGGGGAAGGTAGCGCGGGGCACGGATCTGGCCTTCGGGCACCGGATCTGGCCGGTGGCGAGGCGGGGACACCGACGGCAGCAAGCGACGGTGGCGGTGGTTCCCTGCAGGGAAGAGAGGAGAGTCGAGTGAGGGAGAGGCGCGGGCGGTGAGGAGGGAGACGGCGGCGGGGCTCCGGCCTGGTCAGCAGCTTCGGCGGCGGCGGAGAGCTCCACGGAGGCGGCGGGCGCGGGCGGCGAGGGAACTAGGCGGCGGCGTGCGAGGCGCAGGCACGGCCCCGGGCTGGCGCAGGCGCGGGATGGCGGCGGATGGGCTTGGCGGGCCCGCTTCGGGCTCGCGGGCCAGCGGCGGCGCGGGGGCGACGTGGCAGGCGCCGAATGGCTGAGGGAGGCGGCAGGGATGATGTGGCCTCCTCTGATTGGTCGGGGTGAGGTGGCTGGGCAGTGGACATGTCCAGCGTGGGGTTGGACGTCCGGCAGCGCGAGGAAGAGGAAGGCTAGGGTTAGACCGAGAATTTCGGAGGGGGAGGTGTATTTATAGGTAGATGGAGCTAGGAGAGTCCAAATGAGGAGCGGTTTTCGGCCACGCGATCGTGATCGAACGGCGGAGAGCATAGAGGGGAGTTTGCTGGGTTTTTGGCCACTTTGGAAGGGGTGTTGGGCTGCAAAGAGAAAGGGGGTTTACGGTTACCCGGTTAACCGTTGGAGTACCAAACGACCTCCAAATGACACGAAACTTGACAGGCGGTCTACCGGTGCTATACCAAGGCCACTTGGCAAGCCTCGGTCCATTCCGAGAACGTTTAACACCCACTCACGAAAAGTGAGAAGAGGGGGACGCCGGAGGATATAGGAGTGCCGGAATGCAAAACGGACAACGGGGAAAATGCTCAGATGCATGAGACGAACACGTATGCAATGCAATGCACATGATGACATGATGCAAATGATGACATGATAAAATGCAACACGCAAGCAAATAACATGGCAATGACAGCGAATAACTGGCGGACACCTGGCGCAACGAATCCGGGGCGGTCCAACACTCCTCCACTAACAAGAGATCTCGTCCCAAGATCTTAGGACCGAGACAGAAGGGAAAAAAGGATGCGGTGAAAGGCGAACTCAAGAGAAGAAGCAAAGAATCGAGAGCACCCGAGAAAAAGAGAGGAACGACGAGAATGGCGAGAATCGAAAGTTCACGGAATCAGATAGACTATGAAACCACTCTGGTTAAAACGAGATAAAAAAGGAATAAGACTGAAAGGATTTAGGCAGCACTCCAGCTGAAACATGGAGTAATAGAACAAGAACTTCACAAGACGGGATAGCACTTGACGAGATGAACAAAGCGATGCCTCCAGAAAAATTGAAGTAGTGGAATGAAAAGAACTTTGAAGGAAGGAATGAACGGAGTTGTTGAGAAAATCAACAACGAAAGAATAAGCTTGTTGTGGACTTATGGAAAACAACTCAAAATTATGAGGTGATAACCGACCACAAGCGGGAAAGATTAAATAGATGAGGAGAACAAAGAAATGCAAAACTCCACTTCAAAGGAATATGGAGAATTAATTGCACTTTGAGATGCAAGAAGGAAGATACTTGAGCTCCTTGAACAAGAATCTTGATGAACACTTGAAGAATGAATTAAATCATGAAGAACCACCATGAAGAACTCCGGTGACAAAAAGGATGATGAGATAGAATGAAGTATGAAAGAATAAGATGAGCCTTGCGATGATTTAGATGGAGGCACTGATGAAATGGCTGAGGAAGTTTGAACTCCGGAAAAGAAAAGATGAAAACACTTGAAACTAGAATTTATTCATCAAGAACAAACTCCGAAGAAAGGGATTAATCACTTGGATGGAATAAGAATAAGATTTATTGTATGCTTATCCTTCATCAAATTAAATTGATGACAACCAATGGATTTTGCATACTACTTATTCTTCTTGAAAATGATTGAGAAGAGATATAGCGCGAACTTGAGAAAGTCTTCATGAACCACCGGTAGGATTGAAAAGAACGAATGAATTAATATGATGATCAAGGAAAAAGAATGTTCAACGAACCACTGTAAGAATTCTGAAATGACTTATGAAAGAGACTGAATCACCGGGAAGAATTAGAAGAACCAATATGCTCGAGGGGATTTAGATGCAAAAGGACAAAGAGATCATGAGCTGATTAAAGAACACTTGAAGGAAGCACCGGAATAAATAGAGAATGATAACTGGAATGATGGCCTCCGAGAAACAACTCCTAACATACTCCGGATGGGTAAGAAAAGAATATCTGACAAACTGAAATAATTCGAGAGGATAACATGAGGCTAGAACCGCGAAACTTCGAGAGAATGAACAAGATTTAAGAGGAACTCTTCTTCGATCTTCAACTGATGACGGGAAAAACACCACCAAAAATACTGAGATACTCCGGGAGAATGGAAAGCAAGGAGGTTGGGCCAACAATGAAATGATTTGAAATCGATCTTGAAAGGCATGTGACTGATGGAATCCATTCTTACGTCACACTTAAAAGAATTGAGAATCACTCCGGGGGAATTAGAAAGAGTCGGATAAGATCCTGGGAAAAGACCTGTGGGTTAGGGCCCACTGAAAGAAACACCGTTGAAAAGGATTGATGAACAGATAGAAGATGCACCGGAACAATTGAAATACTTGAATGAGGTGACAACCTTGAATTAATTGGAACACAGACGAATCTCCTGAAATGTCTTCCGAACTCCGGAATGATTGAATGGCGAGAGGCGAACGAGCAAAGGGAAATATTTGAGCTGAGGGAAAGAATACGATCGACAATGAAAAACTTGAATTTGGATCCACCGGAGAAGAAAAAGAGATGAAGAATGTTGAACAAGACGAGAATTCACCGGTTGAGATAATTTACGAAAAACTGAAGAGGTTCCGCATGAATGAAATTGATGCTCGAAACAGACTCAGGATCCGGGAAGAAGAGGGTGGGAGGGCGGGAAAAACAAAGGCAACTTGGAGGGGGAAAACGACGAATAACTTGAAGAGAAGACACCGGTTGAAAAGAAGGCAAAGGCTTCACACGAGTAGGATGGATACTCGATTATGAACTCCGGCTTTGAGAAGAAAAGGGTGGGCGGGTGGGAAAAGAAAACAACTGAGGATTGAACTCGAAGAAGAAGGGGCTCGAGTCAACTTGACGAGAAATGCACCGGATGAAAAGAGCTGAGGAACAACGATCGGAAAACCAACTGCGTGATCCTAAAGAAATATTTGAAGGGGAAGAGGAGTAATTCAAAACACCTACATCAAGATTCCTCACCAGAGCGACGAAGGGGCTGAGGAGTAAAAAGAATTCCTACACTCCAATATAACTAGACTCCGAAAAACAATTTTCTTCTAGACTCAACAACGGCCAAACTACACAATCAATCAAGGGGGCTCCTAGGGTCGGTCGAGGCTCTGATACCAACTTGTCACGCCCAATATGCGACTCTATCCAAAAGGAACTCGAAGGTCCCACCAAGGGTAGACCCGCATATTGAAACGCTTTTGCAAGGTGGATATCATTACATCAACATTACATAATAGATGGGGATACATACAAGAGGCATACAATGCCTCACGAATACAACATCACAATACATAAGAGCATCATCCGACTACGGATGAAACACAAACAGAAACTCAAACGACATCCACCCTGCTAGCCCAGGCTGCCGACCTGGAACCTATCCCTGATCAAAGAAGAAGCAGAAGAAGAACTCCAACACAAGCAAACATCACTCTCGCGTCATGATCATCGCAAAACCTGTACCTGCAACTGTTGTTGTAGTAATCTGTGAGCCACGAGGACTCAGCAATCCCATTACCATGGGTATCAAGACTAGCAAAGCTTAAAGGGAAAGGAAGGGGTAAAGTGGTGAGGTTGCAGCAGCGACTAAGCATATATGGTGGCTAACATACGCAAATAAGAGCGAGAAGAGAGAAAATGGAACGGTCGTGAAGCTAGCAATGATCAAGAAGTGATCCTGAACTCCTACTTACGTCAAACATAACCCAGAAACCGTGTTCACTTCCCGGACTCCGCCGAAAAGAGACCATCACGGCTACACACACGGTTGATGCATTTTATTTCGGATCTGGTGTCAAGTTATCTACAACCGGACATTAACAAATTCCCATCTGCCTATAACCGCAGGCACGGCTTTCGAAAGATTATACCCTACAGGGGTGTCCCAACTTAGCCCATGATAAGCTCTCGCGATCAATGAAGGATATACCTTCTCCCAGGAAGACCCGATCAGACTCGGAATCCCGGTATACAAGACATTTCAATAATGGTAAAACAAGACCAGCAAAGCCGCCCGAATGTGCCGACAAATCCTGATAGGAGCTGCACATATCTCGTTCTCAGGGCACACCGGATTGTCCAAACTTCCGGTAGGCCAGCCCAGAGTTGCCCCTGGTGGCCACCGGCGGTTGACGGGTTGGACCAACACTCACGACGAGCACTGCCCGGGGGGGTAAAATAAAGATGACCCTCGAGAGTGCGACTCCCAAGGGAAAAAGGGCTAGGTGAGGCAAATGGTAAAACCAAGGTTGGGCCTTGCTGGAGGAGTTTTATTCAAAGCGAACTATCAAGGGGGTCCCATAAATCACCCGACCGCGTAAGGAACGCAAAATCCGGGAACATAACACCGGTATGACGGAAACTAGGGCGGCAAGAGTGGAACAAAACACCAGGCATAAGGCCGAGTCTTCAACCCTTTACCAAGTATCTAGATGCATTAATAATATAAGAGATATTGTGATATCCCAACATAACCCTGTCCACCATGGAGCAATCTTCAACTTCACCTGCAACTAACAACGCTATAAGAGGGGCTGAGCAAAAGCGGTAACATAGCCAAACAATGGTTTGCATAGGAAGGGTGTCAAAGGTTAGAGGTTCATGGCAATTTGGGATGGCTTGATGAGCAAAAGATAGGTAGCGCAGCATAGCGATAGAACGAAGCAACTAGCATAGAAATGATAGTAGTGAGATCCAGGGTAGCGGTCATCTTGCCTGAAATCCCGCAAGGAAGAAGAACGAGTCCATGAAGAAGGTGAAGCCACGAAGACGAACCAAGCGTAGACGAACGAATCCTCACGGTCGCAACAAAACGGGAACTATCGAGAAGAAGCACACAACATGGTAAACACACCACACATGAACAAGACATGATGCCCAACCAAGCATGATGCATGACAAGGCTACATGAAGCTACTCATGGCAAGAGATGATGCAAACAAGAGCAACACATCAAGGCAAGTTTAAATAAGGCCAGGAACAATATATAACAAATCCGGTAAGTCCTCATATGCATATTTCGAAATTGGTCCAAATCTGAATAAACCTTATGTTCAAGTTGCTAAACAGCAAGTTAAGATACACAAAGATGATCTACACGAAATTCTAGTCAAGTTACATATAAAGTTCATTTAGTTCGGAGCTACGGCCTAGAAGATATGAGCAAAACAAGCTAAACATGGCATTGATGCAAAATGCATTCAAACATCAAGCAAACACCTCAAAACAAGGATGCAACATGATAATATGAAGCTTCATGCAAAATCAATCAAGTTTCATATATAACACACTCAAAACGGAGCAACGGTTCAACACTCACACACTACAAGTTATAGCAACAACCTGTCCAAAAACAGCAACTAGGCATGTTACAAGCATCAAAACAACACGCTACAGGACGTCAACATCAAAACAAAAGGCATGGACATGATTTACAGGTAAAGCATTACAAAACATGAATACTGAGCTATCTCCAGAAATCACTAGAACATGGTCAAACACACATGGCAAGATTGCAAGTAATAACAATTTCAGACTGCAGAAAATAACATTAGGTTGCAATGTTCAGAGCTATCAAGCAACATGTTACAGGAACTTATCATGGCAAACAAATGCCTGGCATGAATCTACTAAATGCATAGATCAAATGTCCTTTAGTGACCATAAGCCAAAAGGATCAGAAAATATGATGGCACCCATGTAAACATAGCAAGATATAATACAGATTCATACATGGCAGAAACAACGATAAGTAGGCATGTTGGTGAGCTTGTACCACTCGCCACAGAGCAATACATGGCATGGAAAGGCAACCAACAGTAAGATGGCATATTTATGAAGCTAAGCATGGCCATAGCAAGTTCATAGGGTACATTTAACACTAGCAACAATCATGGCAACAACTGAACTTAATGTTAACAGGCTGGCAGCAACATTATTTAGGAACTTTGGAGCAAGATTACAACAAGCTACAGCAGGCTATAAATGCAACCAGGGGCATGAATGGATAGAGCATGACATGTAGAACAAAACATATTTAGTGAACATATCCATATTATGCATAGAATGACTTGTAGAAGCAGGTTTACATAGCATAACGAAATAACAGATTCAGCCTAGCAAAACAGTAATAACAAGTACCCTACTTAACAAGCTCGATTCACTCACCACAAGTCATTTAATGACAAGATAAGCATAGCATAAGCAAGAAGACATGTTTATGAAATAAACCAAGGCAAGAAGAAGTTCATAGCATGCAAGGATCAACTACAACAACCTCGGCAAAATTGAATAACATGTAAACAATCTGCCAGGAAACATTTTGAAGCAAAAGTAGAGCACTAAAATGACATGCTAGACTACTCCATAATTGCAAACAGGGGCATGAATGGATAGACAACAACCATATGTTCAAAACACCCTGACTGAAGTATCTCAAAATATGCTTGGATCTCTCTGTAGCATCAAGTTTACATGGCATCAAAATAACAGCAGAACAGAGACTAAAATCAGCAACATCATGATGCCTAGTTTGCATGCTTGTGCTAGTCACCACATTGATCACAAAAATACATGGTAAGCACCTCTGTAAAGATGTCATGGCATAGATCAAAACACATGTAGACATCAACCTCATAGGATGCACACATCAAACATGGCAAAAATGACAAATGAGCATGTTCTGTTAACAGACAGCAGACAACATTGTGAAGCACTCTTGCAACAATGATTCAGGCATCAAGATGAGCTCAAATGAACATGATGCAATGGTATGAAATGAATTACTCGTTGAGACGAACAATTTGACATATTACACGCGCAAAACGGAGCTACAGATGCAGAGTTACAATGCGATGAACATGGCGCGATAATGTCAGGGACACGCATTTTCTAAAGAAAAAAACAGACGCGCGCCAAATAGCTAAAAGACGCCTAGGGCGAGGGGTAAGGTTGGCGGGGCACTCACCAGAGCGGGCCGAGGCCCGGTAGGCGTAGCAGGCCGGCGGGGCAGGCAAGCGGGCCGGCAGGCGAGACCGGGGCCCAGGTGGCCGGGTCAACGCAGGAGGACGCAGGCGAGGCGACCGGATCAGGCTCCTCCCGATCCACTGCGGCGAGGGTGCGGCGGAGGAGGGAAGGTCACCGGCGGCGACGGACGGCGGGGAAGGCGGCGCGGGGCATGGATCTAACCTCCGGGCACCAGATCCGGCCGGTGGCGAGGCGGGGACGCCGACGGCAGCAAGCGACGGCGGCGGTGGTTCCCTGTGGGGAAGAGTGGAGAGTCGGGTGAGGGAGAGGCGCGGGACGGTGAGGAGGGAGACGGCGGCGGGGCTCCGGCCTGGTCAGCAGCTT
>NC_041387.1:137431644-137556012 GCF_002162155.2 Triticum dicoccoides | reverse complement strand
TTGGCGGGCCCGCTTCGGGCTCGCGGGCCGGCGGCGGCGCGGGGGCGACGTGGCGGGCGCCGAATGGCTGAGGGAGGTGGCAGGGATGACGTGGCCTCCTCTGATTGGTCGGGGTGAGGTGGATGGGCGGTGGACATGTCCGGCGTGGGGTTGGCCGTGTCCAGCGGCGCGAGGAAGAGGAAGGCTAGGGTTAGACCGAGAATTTCGGAGGGGGAGGTGTATTTATAGGTAGATGGAGCTAGGAGAGTCCAAATGAGGAGCGGTTTTCGGCCACGCGATCGTGATCGAACAGCGGAGAGCATAGAGGGGAGTTTGCTGGGTTTTTGGCCACTTTGGAAGGGGTGTTGGGCTGCAAAGAGAAAGGGGGTTTACGGTTACCCGGTTAACCGTTGGAGTACCAAACGACCTCCAAATGACACGAAACTTGACAGGCGGTCTACCGGTGCTATACCAAGGCCACTTGGCAAGCCTCGGTCCATTCCGAGAATGTTTAACACCCACTCACGAAAAGAGAGAAGAGGGGGACGCCGGAGGACATAGGAGTGCCGGAATGCAAAATGAACAACGGGGAAAATGCTCGAATGCATGAGACGAACACGTATGCAATGCAATGCACATGATGACATGATGCAAATGATGACATGATAAAATGCAACACGCAAGCAAATGACATGGCAACGACGGCGAATAACTGGCGGACACCTGGCGCAATGAATCCGGGGCGTTGCAGATCAGTCCTACGTTGGTCTTGAGATCGACAATGGATGGCCCTTCCTAGAGAATTACTTGTGGTTCAAAGCAAGCGTTTCCAACATCGAGGATTGGTTGAGTTGAAGTTCATTTAATTGCTTGTTATTTGTTGTGTGATGAAAACTTTAGTATTTATAATGTATCCTCGTTGTCGATGTGGGTTGATGACCTGTTGTATGTAATAAAATGACATGCCTGTGATAAACTTACTAAATTTATGAATGGCTTTCGAGTCGCTTCTCTGAGTGAGTGCTGTGATGAGGCAAAAAAAAATATTTTCTGAATACATAATTGTACGTGCATTGCAATAGGTTATCGGATGAGGCCAATCAAGGATAGTAGTACACTATTTGTACTAGCTTCACATGCTTCGCGCGTCGGGCGGGTGTTTTTACTATAGCCATATGTTAATGTGTTTGTTGTACGTAACCAGCACCTCGAATCCTCAATACTACTACTATATAAGTAGTAGGAGTAGTAGGGTGGCATGGGCTAGAACAAGCATTCACGTCCAGGAGTACGGCACACGCCACCAGCACGACTTCCATCTGACACCATATTTCTTGGAGTCTGTGCTAGAGTAATCTCTTCAACCTCGTCGTTTCTCTAACTCAGCCGCCGTGCGGCGGGTGAGGTGGGGGTTTGCCGATAGTCGGTTTCCTCAACTACAGTCCCACTTGTAAGGCCAACTCCAACGCACGACCCCAAACGGACCTCTGTTTTGCCTGGATTCTGTCTGTTTGGGTAGGGCAATGGGGTCGTGTCTGTGCCATTTCTCGGATGTGGTGGTCGTGCGCCGAATGCGCGGATGCATCCCGGCCGTGTACATTTTTCTTTGCAAACACATATCTTTTTTTCATCATTGATTTTTTGTTACATGGAAATACATCACAAAAATTTGACTAGAAAAGCAAGATCAAAGAAAACAAGAACCACAAGAATACATTTTAGAAGATATCCAACTTCCAAAACTGCTCCTGTAAGTTGGATTAGTGCCTTCTCGATGCATTCATTGTTGATATGCGGAGGCTCGATCTTGCGTGCTTCTTTCTTCTTCGAGTGTAAAGAAGTAGACGTTGCTTCCTCGCGTCTACTCTCATGTCTAGCCTCTATTCTATCAACAAGTGCACTAATCTCATCTCTAGCCTCTATGCTAGTTACAAGTGCTAGAACATCTACTAAATTGCGCTCTATCAATATATAGATGTACTCTTCTTCCCAATACCAAAACTTTCATCCATTCTACACAATAAAATTTTAAGTTAGCACAACTAGTCTAATCCGATAGCACAACCGAAGATTTGGTCGGGTTCTTCCTCCTTTTGCCGACACATGGGACATCCAGCATCCAGGTCATGTCATGCAAGAAAATAGAGTGGTAGTTGAAGCCACATGATGGGCATCTTGGGTTAAACTGTAAATAGAATCTTACTACTCTTGAGTGACTCCAAAAGCGGCCACCTAAGATCTTTATTGGATTTGTTTTTCATCACCAGCACGTCGAGGTGAAAGATGTGCAGGTTTAGTGGGTCCTCTTACGTTTTCACTGACATGTGGGACCGTATATGAGCAAACCGACGATGGGCTCCGTGCGTCCGCTGGCTGGCTAAGAAGAGAGATAGAGGAGGGCTGAGCATGGACTCCAGGAAATTTGTTCTACGTAACCAGCACCTCAATATAGGCTCGATATAGTGGGGTGGCATGGGCCATAACTAGCATTCACATCTAGCAGTACGGCACACGCCACCCACACGAGTCCCATCCAACACCAATTTTCTTGGAGTCTGTGCTACAGCCATATCTTCTCCCTCCTGTTTTCTCAGCCATCGCACGGTGGGTGGGGTGGGGGTTTGCCGATAGTCGGTTTGCTCAACTGCGGTCCCACTTGTAAGTGAAAATGCAACACCGCGCATGCATTCCCCCTTGAGCGGTGTGCCGGACCAACCATGTGGGGGTACAACGCGAACACGGCAGGCTTTTCCTTTTGGACATGTAAAATTTGGTTCTGCTCCATGGCGCGACCGATGGATATAAATAATGATTTTCCCTAGAGTAATGAGAAGTTTGGTTCTGGCGCCATTCATGCATGGAGTACGTACGAAAATTATGAAGTTGGTGCGAAAGGTAAGGTAATTATTAGTAGTACCATATACTACTACATGGATTTGATGGAAAGATAAAAATACATACAGATCCATCAACGACATCCTCACGCCCTAGTGCGCCGGGTCACCAACCGACGTGTGAGGAGCAGCAGCGTTGGCGGCGAGCTCAACGTGCTTCTGAACAATGCCGTCCAAGGTTGCCCTGTGGTCTAAGAAGGCCAGCGTCCTATCGTCCTCCTCTTCCATGTAGTAGTCCTTGTGGACGATTTGCGCGTAGACGTGGGTGATTATGTCGATGGTGTCTTGTTGCACCAGGCGCTACGCAGCAAGCGCGACCTCGAGGTGGACATTCTCTGGCGCAACGGCGGGCAGTCGCAGGGCCACTAGTGCGTCGAAGAGGTTGTCACGATAGTGTCCATTGAGGGTGGCGGGCATCGCAGAGCGTGGGCGCGTTGGCTGGAGGCGTACGTCAAAGTCGTCCACGAGCTTCTTGACGATGGTGAACTTGTCGAGGAAACCAACGAGGACCTCGTCGAACAAGGTTTCGAAGCTGTCGTCCAAGCGGCCCCTCGCCCTGGCAGCCTCAAGCACTACCTGGAGATGTTCCTCAGTGCCGGGCCGCAGGCCGGCGTCATGGACCATCTGGCACAGCCGGCTGATGCTCGCGCTCATCGCCTCCATGGGTCTAGCTTAGCTTCTAGGCAACTGATCTTGCGATTCACGTGCGTGTTGGACATCTACTCCTCAGCCCTCTACTACACTTGCCTTTGGCTGTATGATAGGTGGGCCAGCCACCCGTTGGGCGGACGTGTCATTCACCCAAAGGCAGTTGCAGTAAGTCAATGAAGCTGTGTCACCCTTCGTGTCGGTGCAGTATAGTCATCTCACCGGACCTCTAGTTGGGGCCAAACGAGAGATGTTTGATGTTTACTGGTTTATTAGTCCCCTTTGCATTTTGCGCCAAGTTTTGACCTTTGATTTAACTAATAAAATGTTAATGCATGTAAAAAAATGTTGTGTAAGTCACCTTACGAAAACCAAATAATCCCAAAACACTTAGGCACAGTACATTAACTCCCTCCTCGTTTCTTATTTTGTGACATATCAACCAATGAGAGATGTGGGCCGTGCATGCTTTCAATGACTTGAGACTACCAAACATGACATGCAGTGTTTAGTTCATTGCATGTAATCCTATTAATTAGCAAAAAGACATTAAGTTCTCTCGCTGATAGGAATAAAGCAATACACCATGTATTTATTTACAGAGGGAGTAGTACATTTTTTGTGACATGCATTACTAGATATTGCTAGTCAAATACTAAAATCCAGATGGACGTGGTAGTACTCCTAAATCCAGACGGTGGTGCTAGTAGTACTAGTAGTAGTACTACCAATGTAGTAGCACTGTACTACCCGTTGGTCAAATTATTACATGTTGCTCCTCACAGTGAAGTGACAAGACCCTGCGCCGGAGATGACACCTAAGTATAGGCGCCGTGTTCGGCATACCATAGTCAGCCTCACCATCTGTAGTTACTATCATCATGGCTGTAGAGCTAGCCTGCTTACAACTAGCCGTGTTCGACATAATTTCTCATGCGTAGATGCTCATGCATTGCATGGAACACCAAGATTGGGGGTGGACGGCGCCGGCAGCGGCCATCGCGCCAGATTTTTCCATGGCCTTCTAGATGTGGTGGGGAGGAGATAAGGCTGATTGTGAGAGACAAGGAGTTGTTTGTAAATAGGTAACAAGTGCGGGCATCTTTTTGCAAAAATGGAGAAGTTTGGTTTGTATGCGTCAGATCTAGATTCGACAGCTATTTGTGAAAGATGGGAGGCACAACATCATCACCAACTCAGGACCTGTTTGATTCGCAGGATTTTGAAAACGCATGAATAGGACACGGCAATATTACAAGTTTCAAACTGATATTACAAATGTTAGGAGTAATGCTACACCTACGAAGAGGGAATTACTAGGAAGTTTACGTAAGAACTTTTGTTACTTTAGGTGGATGCAGCATTATCGTACAAACTAAAATCCACCGCCCTGACAAGTCAGTAATGGGAAAATAAGTCTTTGAGTCTCTGGCCACTTGATGTTTCAAAAAAAAATTCAGCTTCTGTGATACTTGTCATTTAGGCTTAGACGATTGTGGTGATCAGCACGCCATTGATTGTTGCGCCAGAGAACGCCAAACCTCATTACCTTGAGCACACTTGCCTCCAGAACAAAGAACATGGCCAATTTAATCTCAGATGTGCTGCCTCGGTAGTCGATCAAATCAATTTATGTTAGATGGAGATCAAGTCATTCGATGAGATTGTTATAGTGCAGCACATTTTTCACTTTTGGGGCTTTTTTATGTGCAAAAGAAGAGAACATATTAGAGCAGCCGGCTGTATAAGATTGTTGTGTCATCAAGAGGTACCAATATCATTCGCTCATACGATAGGGTTGGCTGGCTAGTGATATATTTTCTCTCTCTCTCTCTCTCTTTCTGTTTCCTCTCATTTACCTAGGAGCACGTGAAGAGCTTGGGCATTTGTTGCCTTCCACTATGTGGCCGATGCCATATTTCATAAAAGTATGCCACATAATACACATCGATGTCAAATCAAAAGATTTTGGCACCGATCTCGCGATGTGAGAGAGTTGGCACCGCTGTGCACGCAGACCCACATGTATAAACAAATCAATCAAACCAACTACACCAGCCTCTCACTCTCCCAAACAAGTGTTTTTATTGCCTCAGTTCTTTCTCTCTCCCACGTAAGTGTTTTTTCATTGTGTGAGTTAATTTTGCACCGGAGCAAAGTAGGTGATCTGGATTGGGGCACCAGGTGAGCAATGGAGGGGCATTGATGCCAAATGCATCACAAGTGAATTTGGCACGTGTTTTGGCCTACATAGCCCACTTTTGTACTCCCTCCGTCCCAAAATTCTTGTCTTAAATTTGTCTAAATACGGATGTATCTAGTTACATTTTAGTGTTAGATACATCCGTATCAAAACAAATATAAGACAAGAATTTTGGGACGGAGGGAGTACTACCTCGTATTTAGTATAAAATTTTGACCATAGATTTACCTAAGAAAATGCCAATGCATGTCACTAAAAATTACACCATTTGAAATTATGTTCAAATACGAATCCAACGATATAGTTCTTAGTGACATGCATTAACATTTTGTCAGTTAAATCTATGGTCAAAATAGGAAGAGTAAACCAGGACGGAGGTAGTACTTGCTCTTAGGGTAACCATAGAGTTACTGGCGTAGTCTAAGTTAATTTCCACTATGACTAGCCTAGGCTACTACACTAGTACAACAAAAAAACGATGCAGGTGATCATGTGAGAAAAAAATATTTCTTTTGGTGCAGTGCGTAGATGTAGTTTTGAACACTACACTTGTCATTGTAATTTGGGAAAATTATGAAAAAATTGAGCTACGTTGTGATTACCATTTACTAATAGGAAAGAAGTTTCACCTCAATGAGTAGCTTCTCCATGCACGGAAAGCATGTAAGGAATCCAACAACTTCATCCAGATGGGGATGATAGATTTTATTGCCAAGATCTTCACTGTGCACATAGACTGGGTCAAGCTTGTGGGAATCATTTTCTGGAATACGGTCATAAATACATCAAGAAGAAATTAAAAAATGTGAATTTCAAGAATACGGAGAAGAAGAAGAGTGATGTACCTGAACGATTACGGATCCAATAAAGAGTTCGGAGAATTTAGCAGACGAGTACACCAACACTGTCAATTTTGGCGCGTTAATGACCCTGATTTTTGTTGGACCTTCTAGATCCGATACAAGCAATCTCTCAAAGAAAGGTGCATTCTCAATGACCATAACATGGAACAGCTGGAGTGATCTCTTCCCAATTGATGTCTTGTTGCGGGGCCAGCAAGACACATAAATCCATCGAAGATTCATCGAGGCAATGTGGAGGCTAATGAACCCGTGATTCTGCTCAAGACGAAGGTACTCGAGCGTAGTGCAGCTGTGGAGCAGGCGCTCTGTCGGTGTCAAAACCGGCGGATCTCGGGTAGGGGGTCCCGAACTGTGCGTCTAGGCGGATGGTAATAGGAGACAAGGGACACGATGTTTTTACCCAGGTTCGGGCCCTCTCGATGGAGGTAAAACCCTACTCCTGCTTGATTAATATTGACGATATGGGCAGTACAAGAGTAGATCTACCACGAGATTGGAGTGGATAAACCCTAGAAGCTAGCCTATGGTATGATTGTTGTTTGTCCTACGGACTAAAACTCTCTGGTTTATATAGACACCGGAGAGGGCTAGGGTTACACAGAGTCGGTTACAATGGGAGGAGATCTTCATATCGTATCGCCAAGCTTGCCTTCCACGCCAAGGAAAGTCCCATCCGGACACAGGACGGAGTCTTCAATCTTGTATCTTCATAGTCCGGGAGTCCGGCCAAAGGTCTTAGTCCGGCCATCCAGACACCCCCTAATCCAGGACTCCCTCAGTAGCCCCTGAACCAGGCTTCAATGACGACGAGTCCGGCGCGCAAGTTGTCTTCGGCATTGCAAGGCGGGTTCCTCCTCCGAATATTCCATAGAAGATGTTGAACACCAGGGTAGTGTCCGGCTCTGCAAAATAAGTTTCACATTCCATCATAGAGAGAATATTTGCGTTAATCGGATCTACTAACGTATTCCGCGGCATGGCATCGTGCCACAGCCAGGCTTTTATTCATTTTATTGTTCCACCTCAGCACGTTTAGCAAGGCGGTTTCCTTGGCACGTCTTGTCAAAGCAGAGATCATGTCCCCTTATTCCGAGATTCTCATCAATACGGGCGTGGGTAACCCAACCGCGCCATTAACCGCGGCGCTTGGGAGATAAGCGAGTTTTATTAGGCCGGTGGGGGCTCGTAGTTTTGGCCGCCCATATAAGGGGATAAGAATCCGCCCTTTCCATTCACGCCTTCTTCCTCCTCTGCTTATCCGTCCCTGCACGCTCGAGCTCCAGCACCCAAGCCCGCATTTCCCACCTCAACCTTCTCCAACCATGTCCGGAGCGGGAGGTAGATGGATGGCCTCCTCCGTTACGGAGGGGCAAATCAAAAAACTGAGGAAGGCCGAATACTTGTCTAACGACATCGCGCACAGGCTTCCAGATCTGGGGCAACTCATCCCCACCCCCAGGCCCCATGAGAGGGTTGTTTTTCTTCCCCATTTCCTCCACGGACTGGGTTTTCCTCTTCACCCGTTCATCCGGTGCTCATGTTCTACTACGGCCTGGACTTCCACGATCTGGCCCCGAATTTCATCCTCAATATCTCGGCATTCATCGTCGTGTGTGAGGCCTTCTTCCGCATCCAGCCCCACTTTGGCCTATGGTTGAAGATCTTCAGCGTCAAGCCGAAGGTTGTGAAAGGCCGACAAGCGGAATGCGGAGGTGCCATGGTGGGCAAGATAGCCAACGTCACCTGGCTCGAGGGTGCCTTCGTGGAAACCATCAAAGGGTGGCAATCGGGGTGGTTTTATATCACCAAGCCGCGTGACCCTAAGTGGGTAGCGGCCCCCCGAATTTCGACCCGGCTTCCCCACCCGGCTCACATCTTGGAAAGAGATGGGCCTGTCGTGGGGCAATCCGTAAGAGGTGACCGGACTCCAAATCTGCGTCCGAGACCTGGTGACCAAGAAGGTCAAGCTTGTCAATGTGGTCCAGGTCATGCTCTTCCACCGGATCCTCCCGTGTCAACGACGGGACTTCAATTTGTGGGAGTTCGACCCGGCCCATCACCAGACTCTATCCCGGCTCTTCGAAACGAAGCACGAGGACGCCTGGAAGGTGATTTTCAAGAGTTCCGAGGTCCCTCCTCCCGTCACCGAGGATCGCGGATTCTGCGCCAAACGTCAAGCCTCCGAAGTAAGCTTACATTTAGTCCCTTGCGGGATACCCGAATTTCATGCTGTGACTTTATGTGGGATCTAAACTCCCGTTCCTTTGACAGGACTGGAAGAGGACATCCGGACAGTTTGACTGTCCAGCTCCTTTGCCCGAAGGCCTAGCAGACGTGCAATTAGCAAAGCTACTGGTTCCGACACCTCACGTGGTGCCGGAGAAGAAGGCCAAGGAGAAGGCCACGGGGACCCGAAAGAGTTCCCGGTGTCCGGGGGCGTCGGATTTGCCCGACAACCCCAACGCTCCCTCCGCCTCCGAAGATGAGGAGGAAGAAGAAGGAGAAGCCTCTCCCCCTCCAACGGGGGGAGGCACGAAAAGAAAGGCCGCCTCAACTGGGGAAGCCGGAGGGTCCAAGAAGGGGAAGACCCTTCTGCCGGACTACGCCCCCGACGCCGAAGACGGTGAGGGGGAATGGCCATCCAGGGTCAAGCCCCTGGCAAAATCGTAAGTGTCCGGCTACCCGAACTACTTATGGCGCTCCTCTAGCATTTGATAGCTTCTCATGCCGAATTTTAATGATGCAGCCCGCCCAGAGCTCAGCTCGATGATTCAACGAGCGGCTCCTTGGGCTCGTCGGATGTGAATAGTGCTTCACTTCCGACGGCCTCCTCCCCTCTCCCTACGTACGACGCCGAGGTGGAGTCCCAAAGGGGACTAAACCAGGAGGTGGTGTTTCTGGAGGCGCCGCAAGGCGACCTCCCGGAGTCTAGGCCCAAAGGGGACAAAGCCCCGGAGGGATCCAAGTCCGGCCCGGGGCCGGACACTGCTCCGGAACCATCAACGGTTCTGGAGTCCAACAGGCGGCGCCTTCATAAGAAGGGAAAGCCTACGACGCCGGTGACCTCCGTCCATCCGGAGGCGCGGGACATTTTGTTGGAGGCGCTTAACGGCGCCTCCATCGATGAGGAACACCGCACTGTTATGAGTGCGGTGATTCAGAAGGTTCAGTCCGCCAAGAGCGGGCTGACGGAAGCCTGTACAAGCCTGTTAACGGGCTTTGAGGTATGTGTTCGAAAACATATATATATAAAATATTACCGCATAGACAGTAGCCCCTGATGCTCAGTTCGGTGTTCGGAAAGAAAAGCCGAGCTGAGGATCTAAAAAGATGTATGCAGGAGTCTGATAGAAATATGTCGATATGGGAATGCAGGCTGCGCT
Organism: Triticum dicoccoides; assembly: GCF_002162155.2. Taxonomy (NCBI): domain Eukaryota; kingdom Viridiplantae; phylum Streptophyta; class Magnoliopsida; order Poales; family Poaceae; genus Triticum; species Triticum dicoccoides. Next base: position 137,546,042 of record NC_041387.1, on the reverse strand, counting down.
GCTGACCTCTGCCGCACTGACTGCGGAGGTCAATGCATTGAAGGAAAGCCTCAAGCGGTCCGAGAGCGAGCTCGGCCGTGCCAAGAAGCAGCTCAAGGATAAAGAGGGTACATAGTACCTCCTGTAAATGTATATAGAAATACTTAGTTGCAAAATAATAACAGGACCAACGTTAATGTTGCAGGAGCCACGAACGAGGTGGCGACCCTGAAAGAGGCGGTCTCCGAGGCCAAAAAGAGTGTGGCCTTGGAGCGCACCGAGCGAGAGAAGCAGGAGGCGCGGGTGGCGGAGGTGCGGCAAGAGCTCCAGGCTCTTGTGGAAAAACATGAGAGTTTGGAGCGTGACTCGAAGACTCGAGAGTCCGAGCTTGCCTTGGCTCTTGAGAGTGCCAAGACCGCTTAGGCCGAGGCCCAGTAGGCCCTTCAGGAGATCGAGGCGATGAAGAAGATAGCGGCAGGTAAGGCATTCTTTATGCAAAGCAAAAATATAAAAGTTAATTATCTGCTACTTACCCGAATCCGGAGCTCTCCAAGAGCGTTCGCCGATCTGCCTCGTATTGTGTCTGACACCGCCGCATACTACCGAGCCGAAGAGGGGAGCTCAACGGAAAAGGTGTTCTGGTCTCAGTACGCTGAGGCCGAACATCCGATGCCCCTGAGCGACCAGCTGAAGCAGCTGGTCGAGCTCCACAAGGTGGCTGAACAGGCCATGAAGGGCCTTATAGCTCGGCTGTGACCTGGAGAAGTCATGCCTGGGAGCTACTTCGGTCTGGTGCGGCGGCTGGTGGACGCGCGTCCGTGGATTGAGGTCATCAAGCGCTCCGTTTGTATTGAAGGTGCCCGTCGGGCCCTTGCCCGTGCTAAGGTGCACTTGGGCAAGCTAGATGCGGAGAAGCTATTGACGGACGCGCCACCGCCGGGCAAGGAGTATCGTACGCCCGAGATGTATTATAAAGGCATTCTGAAGGGCGCCCGCCGTATAGCGGATGAGTGCTCCAAAGATGTAATTTTTGAGTAGACTCGCATGTGTTATCCTGTACACTGAAGCTTTGTTCATATGCGTTAAGCAACGCTTGTTGATTTAAAATATTACCTTCTGTGCGGCCGTTTATCAAATCTGAGAGATGCAAGTTGTCGGCTCCGACCCCCATGCCACGAGTGTTGGGGTGTTCGGGATAAACCTGAGCGCTCTTGTTCCCATTCTTGGGTCCATCTAGGGAGGCGTTCAGCACAACGAACCAGGCCGTCGGACTTATAATGCTTTATCACTCTCACTTAGCCATAGAATTCTATAATTTTAAATTTCGGCGAAGCCCCTAGTATTCGGAAGATCGAGTTCGGGGCGCTATCCACGCCTAGGCCGGATAAGTCCGGTTCCTCGCTCGAAGCGGCATAAGTCTTTAAGGACTCGAAAAAACCTCGCGAACAGCGACCGGTCTCTCGCACTATCATGACAGTCAGTTTTAGCTTTCTCTACTGAGGTGTTAACCCAGCTCAACTGGGGCACAATCGCAGTAGTTCTCCCAGTGCTACCTTAGCCAACAATGCGGAACGTAAGGTACCAAAACATGGGAGCCGGGCAAACCCCAACTATTGACCAAAGACATGATTTGGAGCCGATGCATATAGTGCTATAAGTTCGGGGTGCCGCACTCGTGAGAGTGTTCGGTCTTCTCACACCATGTTATGGGGTGTTGTAAGCCCCTGGTGTATTGTCCGCACCAAAGTGTACGGTTGCACAATGCCATGACTGAACATATTTGTATATAAAAAATAGATAAGTACAATAATAGGTAAGAGCTATATATTGTTTATTAAAATAGGGCTGCTTGTGAAAGCAGAACGATACAAGAGGTGCGGTAAGCAAGAGATGGGAGTATTTGACATGTTCCCCTCCAGGGGTAAGCTGCGGGATTGTAAGTAAAACAGGTATTAAACTCGTTATAGAGACGACCTGGACTTTTGACGCGGCTTGTTCTCTCCCTGGCTGTTGCATCGTGTGTTCGGCGAGTGTATTGCCGGACAGGCCTTCCGAATAGTTGGGTCCTGAAAGTGTATAAAAAGTAAACGGCGGAATGGTGAGCCCCTTAGTGCGGTTGAGACGCATTCTGGGCGTGCCGTAGTTGTGTCCCTCCCCTTATGCCCATGGTATCTCTAAGGCGTAATTATGTACGCGTGGTACCGATATCGCCATCTGGCGAGGGCTGGGGTCGGGGCCGCACTGCTATGCTTTCCCGGGACGTGCCAGCCGGATTTGTTGTAGGTTACTTCGGGCTCGCTTGACGTTGTCCAAACGTTTGATACCTGGGTTGGAGGATTGCCTGGAGAGGCTACTCTGTACTTCTGCCGCCAGGGCCGCCGTGTGCTCCTCTGTTCGGAGAGAGCGTTCGGTGTTTCCATTTACCGTGATGACTCCGCGAGGTCCTGGCATCTTGAGCTTGAGATATGCGTAGTGCGGCACCGCGTTGAATTTTGCAAATGCGGTTCGTCCGAGCAGGGCATGATAGCCACTTCGGAATGGGACTATGTCGAAGATTAACTCTTCGCTTCGGAAATTATCCGGGGATCCGAAGACCACTTCGAGTGTAACCGAGCCTATACAGTTGGCTTCTACACCTGGTATGACACCTTTGAAGGTTGTCTTTGTGGGTTTAATCCTTAAAGGATCGATGCCCATTTTTCGCACTGTGTCCTGGTAAAGCAGGTTCAGGCTACTGCCGCCATCCATTAGGAATCTGGTGAGGTGAAATCCGTCAATAATATGGTCTAGGACCAATGCGGCGAATCCGCTGTGACGGATGCTAGTGGGGTGATCCCTTCAATCAAAAGTGATCGGGCAGGAGGACCACGGGTTGAACTTTGGGGCGACTGGCTCCAACGCATAGACGTCCTTGAGAGCACGCTTCCGCTCACTTTTGGGGATGTGGGTTGCGTATATCATGTTCACCGTCCGCACTTGCGGGGGGAATCCCTTCTGTCCTCTGTTGTTTGGCGGCCGGGGATCCTCCTCGTCATCGCTACGCAGCCCCTTGTCTCTGGTTTCGGCACTTAACTTGCCTGCCTGCTTGAACACCCAACAATCCCTGTTGGTGTGGTTGGCTGGTTGTTCGGGGTGCCATGTATCTGGCACGAGCGGTCGAGTATCCGGTCTAAGTTGGATGGGCCCGTAGGGTTTCTTTTGAATGGCTTCTTCCGCTGACCGGGTTTGGAGCCTCTGAATCCGGCATTGACTGCCGTATCTTCAGTATTGTCACCGTTAATGCGGCGCTTATGCTTGTTTCGACGTGACCTGCCGTTGTTATCCTTGGTATCCGAATTCCCGGGGCTCTTGGTTATGTTATTGCTACGAGCCAGCCAGCTGTCTTCTCCCGCACAGAAGCGGGTCATGAGCGTCGTGAGGGCTGCCATGGATTTCGGCTTTTCCTGTCCTAGGTGCCGGGCAAGCCATTCGTCTCGGATGTTGTGCCTAAAGGCTGCAAGGGCCTCGGCGTCCGGACAATCGACTATTTGATTTTTCTTTGTTAGGAACCGTGTCCAGAATTGTCTGGCCGATTCTTCTAGCTGCTGGATTATGTGGCTTAGGTCATCGGTGTCTGGTGGTCGCACATACGTGCCCTGGAAGTTGTCAAGGAATGCAGATTCCAGGTCGTCCCAACAACTGATTGACTCTGCTGGCAGGCTGTTAAGCCAATGTTGAGCTGGTCCTTTAAGCTTGACCGGGAGGTATTTGATGGCGTGTAGATCATCACCACGGGCCATGTGGATATGAAGGAGATAATCCTCGATCCATACCGCGGGATCTGTTGTGCCATTGTATGATTCGATGTTTACGGGTTTGAAGCCCTCGGGGATTTGATGATCCATTACTTCGTCTGTGAAGCATAGTGGGTGTGCGGCGCCCCTGTACTGGGCTATATCATGACGCAGCTCGGATGAGCTTGGTCTGTTGTATTCGGCCGGGCCATACTTATTATGTCTGGCGTGACGGCTAGCGTCACGTGAAGCGGGGCACCCATGCGATCCATAGATCGATCTTGTTTGCCTTGCCTTATTTTCCAAGATGTCTCGCAGGTCTGTTGCGTCTCCCCGTACTCTGGTATGTTTTGAGCGGTATCGGGGTGCGGCTTGGGTTGAGGGCCTGAAGGCCTCTCTATCGCGGCCACGGGGTGGCCGATCGGGCGCATCGTACGCTGGTGATGTAGGTTTAGTTGCTTCCTCCTCAAGTTGGGGTAGCAGCCTGTGCTTTGGGTAGCTCTTGGATGGGCGTTCTAATTTATATTCTTCGGCCGCGAGGACTTCGGTCCATCTGTCGGCTAGCAAGTCTTGGTCAGCTCTAAGCTGCTGCTGTTTCTTCTTTAGGCTGCTTGTCGTGGCTACGAGCCTGCGTTTGAAACGCTCTTGTTCGACGGGATCCTCTGGCACGAATTCGTCGTCGTCGAGGCTTGCCTCGTCTTCAGAGGGAGGCATGTAATTGTCGTCCTCATCCTCTTTGTCGACCGCTCTCTCATGAGGGCTGGCTCCTTCATCCTCCTGCACTGAATCCTGCTGGAGGGGGTTGTCTTCGGCACTGTCCGGCGTGTTGTTATCTCCGGTGCCGGAATCGCCGTTTTTGCTTTGGCGGGACTTAGAGCGGCGTCGCTAACATCGGCGCTTCGGCTGCTTCTTGGAGGGGTCATCCTCCGTTTTCTCCTTGCCATCCCCCTCTTTAGGGGTGTCCACCATGTATATGTCATATGACGAGGTGGCTTTCCAGTTCCCTATAGGTGCTGGTTCTTGATCGTCTCCTTCATCGGCGTCCATGCCGTCGATGTCTTCGGAGTCAAAGTCGAGCATGTCGGTTAAATCGTCGACAGTGGCTACGAAGTGGGTGGTGGGTCGGCTTTGAATTTCTTCGTCGTCCGCATCCCAACCGTGCTGGCCATAGTTCGGCCAGGGCTCTCCTGACAAAGAGAGAGTTTTTAATGAATTTAGGATATTGCCGAAAGGCGAGTGCTGAAAGACGTCCGCAGCGGTGAACTCCATGACCGGAGCCCAATCGGGCTTAATCGGAAGAGGTGCGGGATTTACGGAGTCCGGATCGGAGTCCGGCACCTTGGAGTCACGGGCCTTGCGAGGGACTAGGCTGGTATCCGGCTCTATCGACGTAGAGGTTGCAGTTTCCGGGGCGGCGTCCAACCGTCCGTCCCCGACTGACGTAGTGAGCCCCGAGCTAATGGTCGGAGCGGACACCTGAGCGACGCTCTGGGCGTTGTCCGATGATAGAGCTAAATCATGCCCATCGTGACAGTGCGGCGCGCCCGGTCGTGGCTCGAATCCGTCGAAGATCAAGTCCCCGCGGATGTCGGCCGTGTAGTTCAAGCTTCCAAACCTGACCTGATGGCCAGGGGCGTAGCTTTCGATCTGCTCCAGATGGCCGAACGAGTCGGACTGCAGTGTGAAGCCGCTGAATACGAAGATCTGTCCGGGGAGAAAAGTATCATCCTGGACCGCATTGCGATTGACGAGCGAAGAAGCCATCGGGCCTGAAGGCGACGACACAGAGGAACTCTCAGTGAAAGCACCAATGTCGGTGTCAAAACCGGCGGATCTCGGGTAGGGGGTCCCGAACTGTGCGTCTAGGCGGATGGTAACAGGAGACAAGGGAGACGATGTTTTTACCCGGGTTCAGGCCCTCTCGATGGATGTAAAACCCTCCTCCTGCTTGATTAATATTGATGATATGGGAAGTACAAGAGTAGATCTACCACGAGATCGGAGTGGCTAAACCCTAGAAGGTAGCCTATGGTATGATTGTTGTTCGTCCTACGGACTAAAACTCTCCGTTTTATATAGACACCGGACAGGGCTATGGTTACACAGAGTCGGTTACAATGGGAGGAGATCTTCATATCGTATCGCCAAGCTTGCCTTCCACACCAAGGAAAGTCCCATCCGGACACGGGACGGAGTCTTCAATCTTGTATCTTCATAGTCCGGGAGTCCGGCGAAAGGTCTTAGTCCGGCCATCTGGACACCCCCTAATCCAGGACTCCCTCACGCTCCATAGCCTTCTTCGAGATGACAACATCATAGAGGTCGAGCTGCTTGAGTTGAGGGAGAAGAAGGGCGGCCGCGGCATTAATCTGGGGAAGATAGCAGGAGCTAAAGCTGGCGCGGTGCAGTGTTGGCGTGAGGCGGAGCGCGGATGGCGGAAGAGAGCGACATCGTCCAGCTTCAAAGCTGAGCTCCTCGAGCTGATCTAGGGCGGGGGATAAGAACCACTCGTCGAACTTGGGTTGGGCCTTGCAGTTGGTACTGAACATGTGGATGTCAAGGCGTCTGGCTGGCCCAGGGTGTGATGCAAGGATCTTGGAGACTGCGGCCATGAGTTTGCAATCCCCGTCGCAGAGGCAGCTGTTGATGGTGAGGTTGAGGGGGACGCGGCACCAGAGGGGGCGCTGCCGCTGGGAGAGCAGGGCGGTCCACATGGCAGATTTGGTGGGGAGAAGGCCGATGATGACGAGCAACATGTCATCGGGGAGGCTGCTGATGAAGTCCAGGCTCGCTGGATGCGGTTTTGGCTTGAGCCGCCTCCGCTTGTTGGCTGCCTCGCCGTCCATCTCAACTGGCGGCGACGCTGGTGTACACGTGTGCTTGTGTGTGTTGTGTGCTGGGTGTGCGCAAGTGCGCCCTTCTGTGTATGCCGCAGCATAGTGGTGAATTGTGCGCGAGTGCGTCCTTCGCACGCAAGAAGTGTGTCCTCAATGCGCCCTCAACTTACTAGCGTGCGGGGTGCTACCCCGAGTGGTTTCAACTTTTTTTACTTCACCGCGTGTCAGATGGGGCTCTAGTTTACTTATTTTCACCCACTGCCACAGGGGCGAGCACACGAAGATACAGAACACAAGCTGACAAGGCAGCATGTGCACTGGTTGACCGGTCAACTAAACAATATATGGAGTTATACGCTGACACAGTGAGTGTATAATCCGTCGGTATAGAGAGTTCGAGTGAGAGGGGAGGCCCATGAGAGATAGCAGAGAGAGAGAGAAAGAGCTACTCCCTCTGTTCGATAATGTAGTTCCAACATTTGTTTGAAGTCAAACTTTTGAAACTTTGACCAAGTTTATAAAGAAATTACTTATATCTACAATACCAAAGATAAATGATAGTATGAAGTAAGTACATGTTGTGATGAATCTAATGATCGTTCCAGATGTAAATGTTTTTCTCCACATATACCTGGTCACACTTTTCTGAGGTTTGACTTTTCAAAACATCCATATGCTTATGGACGTGACAGAGTCCCTAACTAGAGAGAGAGAGAGAGAAATAGAAAGAGTGAGTGAAAAAAGTGTGTGTGCGTGTGTGAAAGAGACATGGACAACACACGATAAAAGTAGAGAAAAAGCGTGTGTGTGTCTTTGATACGTATCCATCGTATCTATAATTTTTGATTGTTCCATGCCAATATTATTCAACTTTCATCTACTTTTGGCAACTTTTTATACTATTTTTGAGACTAACATATTGATCCAGTGCCCAGTGCCAGTTCATGTTTGTTGTATGTTTTATGTTTCGCAGAAACCCAATATCAAACAGAGTCCAAATGGGATAAAAGTGGACGAAGAATTATTTTGGAATATTTGTGATTTTTGGGAGGAAGAATCAACGCGAGACGGTGCCCGAGGGGCCCACAAGACAGGGGGCGCACCCCAGGGAGGCACGCTCGCCCTGGGCCCTCGTGGGTACCCCGTAAGGCGGTTGATGCTCTTCTTTTGCCGCAAGAAAGCTAGTTTTATGAGAAAAATCTGGGCGAAAGACTCACCCCAATCGGAGTTACGGATCTCCGGTATAAAAAAACGGTGAAGGGGAAGGATCTAGGAACATAGAAATAGAGAGAGACGGAGAGATAGATCCCGATCTCGGAGGGGCTCTCACCCCTCCCATGCCATGGGAGCCAAGGACTAGAAGGGAAACCCTTCTCCCATCTAGGGAGGAGGTCAAGGAAGAAGAAGAAGAAGGGAGGCTCTCTCCCCCTTGCTTCCGGTGGCGCCGGAGTGCTGCCGGAGGCCATCATCATCACGGTGATCTTCACCAACAACTTCACCGCCTTCATCACCAACTCTTCCCCCATCTATATTCAGCGGTCCACTCTCCCGCAACCCGTTGTACCCTCTACTTAAACATGGTGCTTTATGCTTCATATTATTATCCAATGATGTGTTGCCATCCTATGATGTCTGAGTAGATTTTCGTTGTCCTACCGGTGATTGATGAATTGCTATGATTGGTTTGAGTTGCATGTTTTATTATTGGTGCTGTCCTATTGTGCCCTCCGTGTCGCACAAGCATGAGGGATTCCTGCTGTAGGGTTTGCAATATGTTCATGATTTTCTTATGGTGGGTGGCGTGAGTGACAGAAGCACAGACCCGAGTAAGTACGTTGTTTGCGTATGGGATAAAGGGGACTTGATGCTTTAATGCTATGGTTGGGTTTTACCTTAATGATCTTTAGTAGTTGCGGATGCTTGCTAGAGTTCCAATCATAAGTGCATATGATCCAAGAAGAGAAAGTATGTTAGCTTATGCCTCTCCCTCAAATAGAATTTCAATAGTGATTACCGGTCTAGTAACGTAGTCAATTACTTAGGGACAATTTCACAACTCCTACCACCACTTTTCCACACTCGTTATATTTACTTTATTGCTTCTTTATCTAAACAGCCCCTAGTTTATATTTACATGCTCTTTATTATCTTGCAAACCTATCCTATCACACCTACAAAGTACTTCTAGTTTCATACTTGTTCTAGGTAAAGCGAACACTAAGCATGTGTAGAGTCGTATCACTGGCAGATAGGACTTGAGAGAATATTTGTTCTACCTTTAGCTCCTCATTGGGTTCGACACTCTTACTTATCGAAAGAGGCTAAAATTATCCCCTATACTTGTGGGTTATCAAGACCTTTTCTGGCGCCGTTGCCGGGGAGTAGCGTGGGGTGAATATTATCGTGTGTGCTTGTTTGCTTTATCACTAAGTAATTTTATTTGCTGTTCTTAGTTGTTCTCTATCTTTAGTTATGGATATGGAACACGAAATACCAAAAAATATAGGTGTACTTGCTACTCATGGAGATGGGGAACCTCCTAAAACCCTCGATGCTTGTTATGTGAAACAAATTATGTACTACTTTGATAATCCTGAGAAAACCCCATTCAATTATGTTATGGGAGACACTTTCGATCAACGGGAATACTTTAGGGATTATCGCTTGACACAAAAAGGGAAACTATTATGGGATCAAATTTATATGTTGCGTTGGTATGCTCGGGATCTATGCTTGAGACATGATTATACTTGTTGCTCTAGGATGAAGGCTCCACACCTTCCCTTTTCATGCAAATTTAATGATAATGAAACCTTAGCTTCTTATGCTAATGGTAGATCTGATTACTATGATGTGGAACAAATAGAAGAATTTGTTGCTTTTATGGGTGCTTATGAGATTGAATCTATGTTTAAAGAGTTTGAAGATTTTGATGATTCAGTTTACAGACCTGAAAATTTTGCTATACTTAGATATTGCCATAAAAATTATGAATACAATTACGATATTGATGCATTTATTGAGAAAGTCTCCACTGTCCAAGAAGAGAATAATATTTTGCAGGAAGCTCTGGAAGAAGAAATAGATGAAACTGTGAGCTCATTGGATGAAAAAGATGATGAGGAGAGTGAAGAACAAAAGGAGGAAGAGCGGATTAGCTACCCGTGTCCACATTCTAATGAGAGTAACTCTTCAACTCATACATTGTTTAATTCCCCTTCGTGCTTACCGAAGGATGATTGCTATGATGATTGCTATGATCCCACTAATTCTATTGAAATATCCCTTTTTGATGATGCTTGCTATGCTTGTGGCCAAGATGCCAAAATGAATTATGCTTATGGAGATGAACTTGCTATAGTTCCTTATGTTAAACATGAAATTGTTGCTATTGCACCCACGCATGATAGTCCTATTATCCTTTTGAATTCTCCCAACTACACTATATCGGAGATGTTTGTGCTTATTAAGGATTATATTGATGGGTTGCCTTTTACCATTGCACATGATGATTTTGATAGATATAATATGCATGTGCTTGCTGTCGGCGTTCTGGGGGTACCCAGACTTGCCTGCCTGCAGCCTGCAGCGTGGCTCAAGGAGTGGCCCAGTACGGCCCATCTTCGTCAACACAAGCTCAAGACCCTCGCGAGCGGCCAAGCCTCGCGGGGCGGGCGACAGGAAGCTTCCTCAGGCACAGCCTTGTCAGGCTGGCTCGCAAGGAGGCGGAGAGATCAAGGCGGGGTACCTCACGAGGTGCCCGTGACGCAGGCCTTGACGACCGAAGCCAGGCGGGCGCCAGGCGGGCGCCAGGCGGGTGCCGGCCTGCGCAGTGTCCTTGTTTCCCCATCGGTGCAAAGGGGGCAAGCACAGGCCAAGGCATCAAGCAAAGGCTACCATTTCGGTGCAACAAGACCAAGACCAGCAGAACGGCAGGACAGAGGTCATCGTGGAGCCTAGGAAGGCGTCATCGTCAGAGTCTTTGGCAGGCGAGGACCAACTTTAGTCAGGATAAGTGTACTAGATGTTCCCCTTCAAAATGGCCAATTGTTGGCACCCTTCCCGCTCAATATTTGGTAGGAGGACCAGGGCCTCGCTCTATAAATAGGACTAGCCATTCCCGAGGCAGGGGATCGACCAATCGAACCTTAGCCAGAACCACCGACACCAACACAAGAATTCCTCCCCTCGCGAGGCCGTTCTTCCTTTGTATTGTTCATCATTAGCCCCTGAGGCAATCCACACACCACACACTGGAGTAGGGTATTACACCACAATGGTGGCCTGAACCAGTATAAACCTTGCGTCCCTTATGTTGTTCTTCGTGTAGCCTAGATCCTTTGCGAGGTGATGAGACGTGAGTTGGTAGAGGAGAGATCTCTGCGCGCACCCCAGAGTTCGAACCTTAAGGGTCTGCCGGAACCCGAAATCCGACATTTGGCGCGCCAGGTAGGGGTGTGTCGGAATCACGCCTTCCGCCGTCTTGCGTTTCGTCGTTCGTCGCATCCATGGCTGACGCTCGTCGGGCTCGTACCAAGCGTCGGGCTGCTCTCGCCACCCGCGTCGCCCAAACGGCGCCCGTCGGCGGACGCCCCCGTCGATCCCCGTCGCCTGCCGCCAACGCCGCCACCGGCTCGGTGGGGAACGAGCAGCAGGCATCATCCCTGCATCCTTCGGTGCAGAGAGAAGGCCGCACCGCCACCCCGTCGTTGACTCCAGCCGGTTCATCGTCCCACGCCTGTCGCGCCCCCGTGGACGCGCACGCCGCGCTGCTCCTGGCACGAGAGCTCCTGCACTACCGTCTCGTCGACGACCTCTACGAGGACTGGCTCGCCCGCATCATCGAGCTCGTCAACGCTACAGGGGGCTCTCCTATGCCCTCCCTCTCGTTGCCTCGCCCTCCATCCTGTGCAGGAGGCGTGGATCAGGAGGTGCCTCCGCCACCTCCTCCCTAAGAAGGCGCCTTGGCTCCATGGAGCGCGGCCCCGAGACGAGACCCACCGTTCCCAGTGCCCGTGCGACAAGAAAAGAGCTGCCAGGAGATCCCTTGTCCCCAAGAAGCTGCCTGTGTGCTCCCCGCACCGGCACGTCTGTTGGGTTTCGTAGTAATTTCAAAATTTTCCTACGCGCACACAGGATCATGTGATGCATAGCAACGAGAGGAGAGTGTTGTCTACGTACCCAACGCAGACCGACTGCGGAAGCAATGACACGACGTAGAGGAAGTAGTCGTACGTCTTCACGATCCAACCGATCAAGCACCGAAACTACGGCACCTCCGAGTTCGAGCACACGTTCAGCTCGATGACGATCCCCGGACTCCGATCCAGCAAAGTGTCGGGGAAGAGTTTCGTCAGCACGACGGCATGGTGACGATCTTGATGAACTACAGCAGCAGGGCTTCGCCTAAACTCCGCTACAGCATTATCGAGGAATATGGTGGCAGGGGGCACCACACACGGCTAAGGAATCGAGCATTGGTAAGGTACACATCAATAACATGTATATCACATATACCTTTGTTCACCTTGCCATCCTTCTTATCCGCCAAATACTTGGGGCAGTTCCGCTTCCAGTGACCAGTCTGCTTGCAGTAGAAGCACTCAGTTTCAGGCTTAGGTCTAGACTTGGGTTTCTTCTCTTGAGCAGCAACTTGCTTGCCGTTCTTTTTGAAGTTCCCCTTTTTCTTCCCTTTGCCCTTTTTCTTGAAACTAGTGGTCTTGTTAACCATCAACACTTGATGCTCCTTCTTGATTTCTACCTCCGCAGCTTTTAGCATTGCGAAGAGCTCGGGAATAGTCTTGTTCATCCCTTGCATATTATAGTTCATCACGAAGCTCTTGTAGCTTGGTGGCAGTGATTGGAGAATTCTGTCAATGACGCAATCATCTGGAAGATTAACTCCGAATTGAATCAAGTGATTATTATACCCAGACATTTTGAGTATATGCTCACTGACAGAACTGTTCTCTTCCATCTTGCAGCTATAGAACTTATTGGAGACTTCATATCTCTCAATCCGGGCATTTGCTTGAAATATTAACTTCAACTCCTGGAACATCTCATATGCTCCATGACGTTCAAAACGTCGTTGAAGTCCCGATTCTAAGCCGTAAAGCATGGCACACTGAACTATCGAGTAGTCATCAGCTTTGCTCTGCCAGACGTTCATAACATCTGGCGTTGCTCCAGCAGCAGGCCTGGCACCCAGCGGTGCTTCCAGGACGTAATTCTTCTGTGCAGCAATGAGGATAATCCTCAAGTTACGGACCCAGTCCGTGTAATTGCTACCATCATCTTTCAACTTTGCTTTCTCAAGGAACGCATTAAAATTTAACGGAACAACAGCACGAGCCATCTATATACAATCAACATAAACAAGCAAGATACTATCAGGGACTAAGTTCATGATAAATTTTAAGTTCAATTAATCATATTATTAAAGAACTCCCACTTAGATAGACATCCCTCTAATCCTCTAAGTGATCACGTGATCCAAATCAACTAAACCATGTCCGATCATCACGTGAGATGGAGTAGTTTCATCGGTGAACATCATTATGTTGATCATATCTACTATATGATTCACGCTCGACCTTTCGGTCTCCGTGTTCCGAGGCCATATCTGCATATGCTAGGCTCGTCAAGTTTAACCTGAGTATTCTGCGTGCGCAACTGTTTTGCACCCGTTGTATTTGAACGTAGAGCCTATCACACCCGATCATCACGTGGTGTCTCAGCACGAAGAACTTTTGCAACGGTGCATACTCAGGGAGAACACTTCTTGATAATTTAGTGAGATATCATCTTATAATGCTACCGTCAATCAAAGCAAGATAAGATGCATAAAAAGATAAACATCACATGCAATCAATATAAGTGATATGATATGGCCATCATTATCTTGTGCTTGTGATCTCCATCTCCGAAGCACCGTCATGATCACCATCGTCACCGGCGCGACACCTTGATCTCCATCGTAGCATCGTTGTCGTCTCGCCAATCTTATGCTTCCACGACTATCACTACCGTTTAGTAATAAAGTAAAGCATTACATCGCGATTGCATTGCATACAATAAAGCGACAACCATATGGTTCCTGCCAGTTGCCGATAACTTGGTTACAAAACATGATCATCTCATACAATAAAATTCAGCATCATGCCTTGACCATATCACATCACAACATGCCCTGCAAAAACAAGTTAGACGTCCTCTACTTTGTTGTTGCATGTTTTACGTGGCTGCTACGGGCTTAAGTAAGAACCAATCTCACCTACGCATCAAAACCACAACGATAGTTTGTCAAATAGACTCCGTTTTAACCTTCGCAAGGACCGGGCGTAGCCATACTTGGTTCAACTAAAGTTGGAGAGGCAGTCGCCCGCAAGCCATCTCTGTGCAAAGCACGTCGAGGGAACCGGTCTCGCGTAAGCGTACGCGTAAGGTTGGTCCGGGTCATCTCGTCCAACAATACCGCTGAACCAAAATATGACATGCTGGTAGGCAGTATGACTTGTATCGTCCACAACTCACTTGTGTTCTACTCGTGCATATAACATCAACATCATTAACCTAGGCTCGGATGCCACTGTTGGGTTTCGTAGTAATTTCAAAATTTTCCTACGCGCACACAGGATCATGTGATGCATAGCAACGAGAGGAGAGTGTTGTCTACGTACCCAACGCAGACCGACTGCGGAAGCAATGACACGACGTAGAGGAAGTAGTCGTACGTCTTCACGATCCAACCGATCAAGCACCGAAACTACGGCACCTCCGAGTTCGAGCACACGTTCAGCTCGATGACGATCCCCGGACTCCGATCCAGCAAAGTGTCGGGGAAGAGTTTCGTCAGCACGACGGCGTGGTGGCGATCTTGATGAACTACAGCAGCAGGGCTTCGCCTAAACTCCGCTACAGCATTATCGAGGAATATGGTGGCAGGGGGCACCGCACACGGCTAAGGAATCGATCACGTGGATCAACTTGTGTCAACTTGTGTGTTTAGAGGTGCCCCTGCCTCCGTATATAAAGGAGGAGAGGAGGGGAGGCTGGCCGGCCAAAGAGGGAGGCGCAGGAGAGTCCTACTCCCTCTGGGAGTAGGATTCCTCCCCCCAATCCTAGTCCAACTAGGATTCCTCGGAGGGGAAGGGAGAGAGGGGGGCCGGCCACCTTCTCCTAGTCCTAATAGGACTAGGGGAGGGGAAAGAGGCGCAGCCACCTTGGGCTGCCCCTTTCTCCTTTCCACTAAGGCCCATGATGGCCCATATGGCTCCCGGGGGGTTCCGGTAACCTCCCGGTAACCCGATAAAATCCCGATTTCACCCGGAACACTTCCGATGTCCAAACATAGGCTTCCAATATATCAATCTTTACGTCTCGACCATTTCGAGACTCCTCGTCATGTCCGTGATCACATCCGGGACTCCGAACAACCTTCGGTACATCAAAATGCATAAACTCATAATATAACTGTCATCGTAACCTTAAGCGTGCGGACCCTACGGGTTCGAGAACAATGTAGACATGACCGAGACATGTCTCTGGTCAATAACCAATAGCGGGACCTGGATGCCCATATTGGCTCCTACATATTCTACGAAGATCTTTATCGGTCAGACCGCATAACAACATACGGTGTTCCCTTTGTCATCGGTATGTTACTTGCCCGAGATTCGATCGTCGGTATCCAATACCTAGTTCAATCTCGTTAACGGTAAGTCTCTTTACTCGTTCCGTAATACATCATCTCACAACTAACATATTAGTTGTAATGCTTGCAAGGCTTATGTGATGTGTATTACCGAGAGGGCCCAGAGATACCTCTCCGACAATCGGAGTGACAAATCCTAATCTCGAAATACGCCAACCCAACATCGACCATTGGAGACACCTGTAGTACTCCTTTATAATCACCCATTTACGTTGTGACGTTTGGTAGTACCCAAAGTGTTCCTCCGGTAAACGGGAGTTGCATAATCTCATAGTCGTAGGAACATGTATAAGTCATGAAGAAAGCAATAGCAACATACTAAACGATCAGGTGCTAAGCTAATGGAATGGGTCATGTCAATCAGATCATTCTACTAATGATGTGACCTCGTTAATCAAATAACAACTCATTGTTCATGGTTAGGAAACATAACCATCTTTGATTAACGAGCTAGTCAAGTAGAGGCATACTAGTGACACTCTGTTTGTCTATGTATTCACACATGTATTATGTTTCCGGAAAATACAATTCTAGCATGAATAATAAACATTTATCATGATTATAAGGAAATAAATAATAACTTTATTATTGCCTCTAGGGCATATTTCCTTCAACGTCATGACTGCACTCCTGCTCCAGCGCGCCAAGACCCCGCGCTGCTCCTGGTGGCAGCGCGCGGAGACCTCCAAGATCAAGCCCTTTGTCACCAAAGGCCTCTTGTGGCCTCTGCAGGTTGTTGTGCCCTCAACACCGAGCTGCGCAACGTGGCCTGGCTGGGCAAGTTCAAGCCAGATCTGCCCCCACGCTATGACAGCACTACCGACCCCGCAGAGTTCCTACAGCTCTACGAGCTGGGCATCGAAGCCGCCAACAGGGACAAGAAGGTCATGGCGAACTGGTTTCCCATGGCGTTCAAGGACGGTGCCCGCACCTGGCTCCTGAATCTGGCTCCTGGTACGATTTCCTCTTGGGACGATATGCGCACTCACTTCATCGCCAACTTCCAAGCCACTCGCGACCGGTCCCCGGCCATGAGCGACCTGCGCCGCATCAAGCAACAGCCAGGAGAGACCCTACAGAAGTACATCCAGCACTTCAACAATGCTCGCCTCAAGATCCCCAGTGTGACTGAGGAAGCCATCATCTCAGCCTTCTCTAACGGCGTGCGTGACATCAAGATGAAAGAGGAGCTAGCAATCCATGAAGACCTATGCACATCCCTGGAGCTGTTCAACTTGGCGACCATGTGCGCCAGGGCTGAGGAAGGGCGCCTCTCCCTCCTTCCAGCTGCCGATCCAGAAGAGAAGAAGCCCAAGGTCAAGGACGTGAAGCGCAAGGGGGCTGTTGTGCTTGCGGCAGAGCCAGACACCAAGCGAGGCAAGGATCATCCTGAGTCATCCAAGGGCAGCCGGTACTGCGTGTACCATGACCTCCACACTCACAGCACCAACGAATGCCAAGAGCTCAGGGCTGTGCGAGATGGGCGTATCGCCGACGCCCCGAGCGTAGTGACTGGGGCTATGGCTGAGGAGGAGGAAGAGGTGGAGGACGATGGGAAGACCGTGGCCCTCGCCAAGGGTGGCATGACCGACCTCGCGAGGACCGCTGGCAGGACCAGCCTCGCGAGGGAGGCTGGAGGGATCAGCCTCGTGAGGATCACCCTCAAGGCAACGCATGCCTCCCTTCTCTGCCACCACCGCCGAGGAGGAATGAAGACCATCATCAAGACGAAGGGGCTGGGGGCTTCCAGGAGCCGCGCGTAATCGCTTGCATCCTGGGCGGCGCTCAGGCCCCAGCCTCTCAGCGCATCTTCAAACAGTTTGCTCGCGAGGTGAGTGCAGTCCTTCCCAAGCTTGAGGCCACGCGCCCTCTCAGGTGGTCAGCATGCGCTATCACGTTCAGCTCAGCGGATCATCTCAAGTGCGCAGCCACGGTCGGAGTCCTCCTGATGCTTTGTTCCCTAGTCATCAGCAATGTGCAAGTCACCAGGACCCTCATCGATGGCGGAGCGGGACTCAACGTCCTGTCCGTCGAGACATTCAACAATCTCCAAGTGCCATACGATCAGCTTTAGCCAACCAAGCCTTTCTCAGGAGTCACTGATGGTTCCACCGTTCCAATAGGGCAAGTTCGCCTTCCTGTCACCTTTGGGCAGCGCAACAACTACCGCACCGAGCTCATTGACTTTGACGTCGCCCACATTTGCCTGCCATACAATGCCATCCTCGGGTTCCCAGCCCTGGCCAAGTTCATGGCAGTGACTCATCACGGCTACAATGTCCTCAAGATGCCAGGAAGCGGTGGAGTCATCACGGTGCCTTGTGAGGAGAGGGATGCAGTGTGTTCTCTTGATCGTGTTTTTAAAGCCGCGGCAATCGAAGACCCAGATCACAGGAGTGGAAGACTTCACGAGGAAGTCCCTAAGAAGAAGAAGGCATCACCTGGTCGGAACCCTCGGGAGGCAGGCCCCTCCAGTGGCTTTGTGTCAGGATCCGCGCCCGTTCAAGGGGCGCCTCCTTCTGTTGCATAGGAAGGCGCACCCGGCGCCCTCCTCGGCCAAGCCTCGGGGGCTCTCTCCTGGAGGGCCACCGACTTTGCCAAGGTCACAAGGGAGGCGCTCGGGCACCACTTGGAGGCGTGCTTCAAAGCACGTTTCTCTCAGGAAGGAACAAGGCAAGGAGGGCCAAACCCTCGGGATTTCATCAGCAAGATCATTCAGGAGTTGCAGGAGTCAAGAGTCATGAGTGGCAGCCGCCGCTTACCCGCCGAAGCTCCCCATCCAGGCGAGGATGGTGGGCTGCACGTCTGCATCGACGTACGAGGGCTCAATCGAGCCGCCTCTCAGGAGCGCCTCTGGCCCTCGTGCGTGGGATGCTGCGAGGGTCCACCCCATAGCTATGTTCGCATGCCTTTTGGCCTGTTGAATGCGGCTGCTGCACGTCAGCATCTTATGAGGAGCATTCTAGAGGCTCAGGAGGTCAGGCGTTCCGCAGTCCTGGCAGAGATGGAGATGGCCCTTGAAGAGCCGCATGTGCCCCCAGAGCCTCCCGAGGCCCCTGGGCCTGGGGGCTCATGAGGATCGGCTTCCGCAGCGAACGTTGTCCGCTACTCCAGCGTTCCTTCATCCCCAACATCATCAGGTGACATCCTTCTAGTTTCATTTCAGCTGGGAGCGCCCCCAGGGCTGCATCATTCCCAGGCCGCGCGGGTCCGTCCCTGCGGCATGTATCTCTTTTGTTCATGCCTTTAGGTTACCTTGTTGGGGGCGCCCCTTGGGCTGCATTATCCCCAAGCCACTCGGGCCTTACCCAGTGGCATGTATCTCTCCTGCATCTATTCAGGTCGAGCATTTGACCCGCCATGATTATTACTTGATGCCTGTGACAGCGCCCTTCTTCCCTCATGCTAGCCGCTTGCACGTTAAAAGGGGGGTACCTGAGCATCGCGAATCACGGGCTCTTACTGGCTCTCCATCCCTCACCTCCTGGCCTTGTCCACGGCATCGCGACCTGGCATACCAGCAACGGCTGAGCTCGCTCGAGGGCCGGGACCTGAGGACATAGAGCGTTGGCATCTAACCAATTTTGCAGGAGAACATTACAAACAAAGGCCCAGAGCCAAGCGCAACCCGCCTTGAGGTAGGGCCCCGTGAGTCCCGCGCTGGCTCACGGGTGCCCAGATACACCTCATCAAGCCCTACCGTGCCAGTCACGTGTCAGGGCGGGGCTGTACATGCCCCAGGGGCTCCTCCCGGAGGGGAGCCCCCTCCCACGCACCAGTGGAAGCACCATGCTCCGCGCTGGCTGACAAACTGCCGAGGAGCGGCTATGCCCGTACACATATGGAAGCGCTATGCTCCGCGCTGGTGATAAACAACTGAGGGCGGCCCACAGCCGCATCAACCTCAGGGAGCCCAGAGCTCAGTGTCTGGCCCTATCGTAACGCCTCCCCTCGGGAGTGCCACGCGAGGGGGCTGGACAGGGGGGCTACGCCCAGGCCACGCCAGGGCGCACGCCACCCAGCCAGGCCCCTCGAGCCTGGTTTGTCGCGCGCCCCTCCCTGAGCGGAGCCAAGGTACGAAGGCTGTTTGAACATCAAGGGGGACTCTTGAGCATTGCGACTCAGGAGCCTAACTGGTCACGTAGCCCCTCACTCCTTGGTCCCGTCCTGGTTTCCGGTAGGGGCTAATGGCGGTTGAGGTATGCGCGGGGCCAGGCCCTGCCGACGTAGAACGGTAGATCCACTCCTATGCCTCCCCTCCCTACTTGTTGTTCACACATCAAGGGGGACTCCTGAGCATAGCGACTCAGGAGCCTAACTGGTCACGTAGCCCCTCACTCCTTGGTCCCGTCCTGGTTTCCGATCGGGGCTAACGGCGGCTGAGGTATGCACGGGGCCGGGCCCTGCCAACGTAGAACACAAGCAAGTAGGAAGGAAAAACGCAAATCTCAAGGAATTCAAAAGCTAATATTACAGTCCATAGGTTGTTTTCACAACGCCAAACACAAGTTTAAACGCTTCCATGAGGCATGATGCATGTTGCAGGAACTGAAACAGGACAGAAGCCACGAAGGGGTCACTTTCCGGCGGTGCCGCCGCTGGCGGTGGAGTTGCGATGGGCGGCTCCACCTCCCGAAGCCCCAGGGTTGGCAGCATCTTGCCTTGGCCTGGTGCTGAAGACGCGGAACCTCGCCAGCAGGGCTTCTGCTCAAC
This sequence comes from Triticum dicoccoides, assembly GCF_002162155.2. Taxonomy (NCBI): domain Eukaryota; kingdom Viridiplantae; phylum Streptophyta; class Magnoliopsida; order Poales; family Poaceae; genus Triticum; species Triticum dicoccoides. Next base: position 137,526,024 of record NC_041387.1, on the reverse strand, counting down.
CCTTCACTGCCTCAACAGCGGCAACGGCAAGCTTGCTGCTCGCAGGCTCTAGCAGGCTGTCAAGGTCGACATTGGGGTCGCGAAGATAGACGTGGGTCAGGACACGCGCCAGCGCTGCAGAGCAAAGGACACGCGCCTCGGCCTCGGCCGTGGAGCCAAGGCCGTCCGCGACATCTTCAAGTGTGCGGACCAGGAAGGGAAGCAACTTGGCGGGGCCATCCTCGGCGCCAGCTAGCGGCTTTTCCAGGCCGCCATCATAAAGTGTCTTCAGCGCGGCGCGAGCCCTCTCCTCCAGCTGCGCGAAGGCCACTCGGTCCTCGGCCAGAACCCTCACCTTGCCATCCAGCTTGATCCTCTCCGCCTCCAACGCCTGCTTCAGCGTCTCCAACCGGCCATGATGTTCATCAAGCTCGACGTCCCGGTCCCTTACAGCAGCTTCTCGAGTCTTCATCTCCTTCTCCTTCTCCTGGCGGTCACGGACCTCCTTGGTGAGCTCGTCGCACAGGCCTTGCAGCTTGGTCTCTAGCGCCTTGCAACGGCCCCGAACATCCACGGCCTCACCCAAGGCAGCGTCGCGAGCGGCCCTGGCTTGGAGGATGGCTTGCTTCACCTCATCGCAGGCCGTCACGGCCTGGCTCAGTGCCGCTCGAACGGAGGCGTCAGAGCGGACCCAGCCAGAGGCCAACTCTAGGCGCCCGGCCACCAGGCGGGGGTCGACGCCCTGGAGATCTTCTCGCAGCCAGTCCAGCTCAGCGGCAGCACGATCCAAGACAGCGGAAGGAGTCGGGGAAACGGCGGTTGGCGGAGTAGGAGGAGAAGACGGCAGCATGATCACAGCATCAGGCGTCGGGACCTTCTGAGACCCGGCAGCCGCAGTAGTGGCATTGGGCATGGACGCCTCGGGAGTCGCCTGGGCCATGGGGCCTGGGCCCACGCCAGCACGCCCCACCTGGCCTCGCGAGGATGACCGGGCAGGGGAGGCTCGAGCCTCGCCACCTCCTTCCCTCGCGGATGGAGGCATTGCCCCAGGCAAGGCCTCTAAGGCCCCTTTCAGCCTTTTCACTGCAGGCACCGGCCTAGCCAAAGGATGCGGACGTCAAGCCTCGGCAACAGAAGCAGGAAGCGAAACAAAAATCAAGCACTTACTGGTCATCGGTCGCGGACTCAAGCAGCCTCCGGCCGAACTTGAAGCCCGAGAGCCGACTACTGGGGTCAGCCTCAGGAGACTCGGAAGCAGGGAGCACGTCAGAAGAGTTGAAGTTGGCTTTAGGCCGCCTTGGAGCCGGAGCAGACCCGCGGGGAACCAGCCCCGTCCTATCCTTCCTTGGGACTGGGGGCGAGCTCTCCCCGCCTCGCTCGTCACCGGCCTCGTCGTCGTCCGGCATGAGGCGGAGGGCGCGGGACCTGCGCCGAGGGAAGGACTTCCCCGACTCTCCATCGGTCGCCTTAGAGTCGGACTCCTCTTCCTCCTCCTCTTCTTCCTCCTCCCTGCCGGAGTCGCTGGAAGATAAGTTCACCGTTGCCAGAGCCGCCAGATCCTCGGGAACTTCCACAGGCACTAGCCCCTCCCCGTTGAAGGTGGGCATGGAGTTCACCACCTGCTCCCAGTCACCACGAAGGAACAGGGGTACAGAAGCACCCTCCAGTCTCACCACGTCTCCTCCAACCAACGAGTGGAGAGCCGCGGCCAGATCTTCGTCGGCCAGGGCCTCAGGGCTTAGGCTAAGGGCGGCATCTGCCTCCCCGAGCCTCCACAATGGGAGCGAGTGTTCCCGAAGCGTAGCCACCCAGTGCTCCAGGAACTCCCTCAGGAGCGTCGCCCCGGTCAGCTTCACCGTCGCCAAGTTGCCTGGCCTCAGGTCCACGTTCATCCTCTTTAGCAACGGCTTCGCGTGGGGATCGACAAGCTCCACGCGGGACCAAGCGTCAACGGCCTTAGGCTGCCCCGTAGGCAGCACCAGCCGAGGGTGGATGCGCCCAACATCCACCATGACCCACTTGCTCCGGAAGCCTTCGATCCTCTTCCCAGGCTTCGAGATGGCATTGGAGCTGGAGTATGCGACAAAGCTCGCGCATGCGGTGATGGGGCCGCGAGAAACCCAGAGGTAAAAGTAATGGCACAGCAAGGCCACCAAGGGCTTTACCCCAACGTGAGCCTCACAATAGTAGGCGAAAATCACCAGAAGGAGAGCAGAGTTGGGGTGGAGGTGCAGAGCCTGCAAGTTGTATTGGTGAAGAACAGCAAGGAAGAACTCGGAAAAGGGAGGTACTAGACCGGCGATGATGGCGCTCACGAAGAGCGGGTAGAAGGTGCTCCCCTTGTCTTCAGGCAGGGCGGAGCCGAACTTGAGCACAGCCGCCCCTTCGTTGCCTTGCGCCACCATCATCTGGCGCGTGAGGGCGAGGTTCTTCTCCGACACGTTCGGAGGATCCAGAGCGGGTGAGTACCAAGCCCCCGCCGGAGTCTGGCGAGGCACCATGGCTTGCTGAAGGTGCGGAATTGAAGCAGATCTGGAGGATTTCGGAAGCGAGGAGCAGGAGAGCGAGAAAGGGGATCTGGGACAATGACTGGTGAAGGCAAAGAAGGTAAGCCTGGCCCGGGGATGCCCTTTTGTCAGGCAAACAATTGTCGAGGCGTTGTGGGGAAGCGGGGACACCCACGTCCAATCAACCGCCACGCGGCGCCCAAGGCCGCAGGCTGTTGGGGCCTGCGACACTTCGCACTTGCCCCTTCGCTTCTCTGATAAACCAAGTCCGCGCGCCTTGGGCCCGGGGGCTACTGTCGGCATTCTGGGAACGGGGGTACCCAGACTTGCCTGCCTGCAGCCTGCAGCGTGGCTCAAGGAGTGGCCCAGTACGGCCCATCTTCATCAACACAAGCTCAAGACCCTCGCGAGGGGCCAAGCCTCGCGGGGCGGGCGACAGGAAGCTTCCTCAAGCGCAACCTCGTCAGGCTGGCTCGCGAGGAGGCGGAGAGATCAAGGCGGGGTACCTCACGAGGTGCCTGTGACGCAAGCCATGACGACCGAAGCCAGGCGGGCACCAGGCGGGCGCTGGCCTGCGCAGTGTCCTTGTTTCCCCTTCGGTGCAAAGGGGGCAAGCACAGGCCAAGGCATCAAGCAAAGGCTACCATTTTGGTGCAACAAGACCAAGACCAGCAGAACGACAGGACGGAGGTCATCGTGGAGCCCAGGAAGGCGTCATCGTCAGAGTCCTTAGCAGGCGAGGACCAACTTTAGTCAGGATAAGTGTACTAGATGTTCCCCTTCAAAATGGCCAATTGTTGGCGCCCTTCCCGCTCAATATTTGGGAAGAGGGCCAGGGCCTCGCTCTATAAATAGGACTAGCCATTCTCGAGGCAGGGGATCGACCAATCGAACCTTAGCCAGAACCACCGACACCAACACAAGAACTCCTCCCTCGCGAGGTTGTTCTTCCTTTGTATTTTTATCATCAGCCCCTGAGGCAATCCACACACCACACACTGGAGTAGGGTATTACACCAGAATGGTGGCCTGAACCAGTATAAACCTTGCATCCCTTGTGTTGTTCTTCGTGTAGCCTAGATCCTTTGTGAGGCGACGAGACGTGAGTTGGTAGAGGAGAGATCTCTGCGTGCACCCCAGAGTTTGAACCTTAAGGGTCTGCCGGAACCCGAAATCCGACACTTGCTGCTCCTACTTGCAATTATTATGAGAGAGTAACTATATCTCCACCTCTTTATGTTTCCAATATGATAAAATTGCAAGAAATTGCTTATACTATGAATTGGCCTTTACTTGGTGTGCATGAATTGTCCTTTTATGACATGCTGATGCATAGGAAGAGAGTTAGACTTCGTTGTTGCTTGATATATGTTACTTTGTGATCACTACTAAATTATAAATCATTGTTAATTAAAATTGGCTTTGATATACCTTGGGATCCGGGTGGATTCATTACTTGAGCACTATATGCCTAGCTTAATGGCTTTAAAGAAAGTGCTGCTAGGGAGACAACCCGGAAGTTTTAGAGAGTCATTTATTTCTGTTGTGTGCTTTCATATAGTCTAAAAACAAAAAAAAAGAGGGGAACCCAAAACTTTTCAAAAAGGAAAGTGAAAGTGAGAAAGACAAGCATTGTTGAAGTGGGAGAGCTCCTTGAACTTTGTTCATGCTCACGGAAACTTTGTGAATCTTGATTACAGAAAATTTTCAACAAAAATAATTATCCCCTTGTACAATTCCATTGTATTATAAAAATAATGTGCCAAGGTTTGCCTTTAGGATGTTTACAATGCTTGTTGGTTTGTACGGTGCAGGACAGAAACTTTGGCTGTAGTGCTCGATTTTACATTTTTTGCTGGAACATAAAATGGTTCTGATTCCTTTTGAAATGTCTTTATGTACAAATTTTTTATTTTTCCTAATTTTGGTAGAATTTTTGGGGTAACATAAGTATGGTGAATGTTCATATTTCTACAGACTGTTCTGTTTTTGACAGATTCTGTTTTTGATGCATAGTTTGCTTATTTTGATGAAACTATAAATTTCTATCAGTAGATTAAGCCATGCAAAAGCTATATTACAGTAGAAAAAATGCAAAAATAAAATATGAATTGGTTTGAAACAGTACTTAGAGTAGTGATTTGCTTTATTATACTAACGGATCTTACCGAGTTTTCTGTTGAAGTTTTGTGTGGATGAAGTGTTTGATCGAGGAGGTCTCGATATGAGGAAAAGGAAGAAAGGCAAGAGCTCATGCTTGGGGATGCCCAAGGCACCCCAAGTAAATATTCAAGGAGACTCAAGCGTCTAAGCTTGGGGATGCCCCGGAAGGCATCCCCTCTTTCTTCAACAAGTATCGATGTGTTTTCGTATTCGTTTTGTTCATGCGATATGTGCAAGTCTTGGAGCATCTTTTGCATTTAGTTTTCACTTTTCTTTTATGCACCATGCTGGCATGATATAGTCCTTGGTTGATTTATAGAATGCTCATTACACTTCACTTAAATCTTTTGAGTATGGCTTTATAGAATGCTTCTTGTGCTTCACTTATATCATTTGAAGTTTGGATTGCCTGTTTCTCTTCACATAGAAAACCGCCATTTGAAGAATGCTCTTTTGCTTCACTTATATTTGTTAGAGCGTGGGCATATCTTTTTTAGAAAGAATTAAACTCTCTTTCTTCACTTATATCTATTTAGAGAGATGACAGGAATTGGTCATTCACATGGTTAGTCATAAAATCCTACATAAACTTGTAGATCGCTGAATATGATATGTTTGATTCCTTGCAATAGTTTTGCCATATAAAGATGGTGATATTAGAGTCATGCTAGTGGGCGACTGTGGATTAGTAGAAATACTTGTGTTGAGGTTTGTGATTCCCGTAGCATGCACGTATGGTGAACCGCTTTGTGATGAAGTTGGAGCACAATTTTATTTATTGATTGTCTTCCTTATGAGTGGCGGTCGGGGACGAGCGATGGTCTTTTCTACCAATCTATCCCCCTAGGAGCATGTGCATAGTACTTTGTTTTCATTGGCTTGTAGATTTTTACAATAAGTATATGAGTTCTTTATGACTAATGTTGAGTCCATGGATTGTACGCACTCTCACCCTTCCATCATTGTTAGCCTCTTCGGTACCGTGCATTGCCCTTTCTCACCTCGAGAATTGGTGCAAATTTCACCGGTGCATCCAAACCCCGTGATACGATACGCTCTATCACACATAAGCCTCCTTATATCTTCCTCAAAACAGCCACCATACCTACCTATCATGGCATTTTCATAGCCATTCCGAGATATATTGCCATGCAACTTCCATCATATCATATACATGACTTGAGCATTCATTGTCATATAGCTTTGCATGATCGTAAGATAGCTAGCATGATGTTTTCATGGCTTGTCCGTTTTTTGATGTCATTGCTATGCTAGATCATTGCACATCCCGGTACACCGTCGGAGGCATTCATATAGAGTCATATCTTTGTTCTAGATATCGAGTTGTAATATTGAGTTGTAAGTAAATAAAAGTGTGATGATCATTATTGTTAGAGCATTGCCCTAGTGAGGAAAGGATGATGGAGACTATGATTCCCCCACAAGTCGGGATGAGACTCCGGACTTTATGAAAAATAAAAGAGGCCAAAGAAGCCCAAATAAAAAAAGAGGCCAAAGAAGCCCACCAAAAAAAAGAAAATGAAAAAAATGAGAGAAAAATAGAGAAGGGGCAATGTTACTATCCTTTTACCACACTTGTGCTTCAGAGTAGCACCTTGTTCTTCATAGAGAGAGTATCCTATGCTTTCACTTTCATATACTAGTGGGAATTTTCATTATAGAACTTGGCTTGTATATTCCGATGATGGGCTTCCTCAAACGCCCGAGGTCTTCATGAGCAAGCAAGTTGGATGCACACCCACTTAGTTTCCAGTACGAGCTTTCATACACTTATAGCTCTTAGTGCATCTGTTGCATGGCAATCCCTACTCACTCACATTGATATCTATTAATGGGCATCTCCATAGCCCGTTGATACGCCTAGTTGATGTGAGACTTTCTCCTTTTTTTTGTCTTCTCCACATAACCCCCACCATCATATTCTATTCCACCTATAGTGCTATGTCCATGGCTCACACTCATGTATTACGTGAAAGTTGAAAAAGTTTGAGATTACTAAAGTATGAAACAATTGCTTGGCTTGTCATCGGAGTTGTGCATGATTAAATACTTTGTGTGATGAAGATAGAGCAACAGCCAGACTATATGATTTTGTAGGGATAACTTTCTTTGGCCATGTTGTTTTGAAAAGACATGATTGCTTTATTAGTACGCTCGAAGTATTATTGTTTTTATGTCAAATGATAGAATGTTGCTTTGAATCACCCGTGTCTTAATATTCATGCCATGATTAGACATATGATCAAGATTATGCTAGGTAGCATTCCACATCAAAAATTATCTTTTTTATCATTTACCTACTCGAGGACGAGCAGGAATTAAGCTTGGGGATGCTGATACATCTCCGTCGTATCTATAATTTTTGATTGTTCCATGCCAATATTATTCAACTTTCATATACTTTTGGCAACTTTTTATACTATTTTTGGGACTAACATATTGATCCAGTGCCCAGTGCCAGTTCCTATTTGTTGCATGTTTTATGTTTCACAGAAACCCAATATCAAACAGAGTCCAAACAGGATAAAAACAGACGGAGAATTATTTTGGAATATTTGTGATTTTTGGGAGGAAGAATCAACGCGAGACGGTGCCCGAGGGGCCCATGAGATAGGGGGCGCGCCCCAGGGAGGCAGGCGCGCCCTGGGCCCTCGTGGGCACCCCATAAGACGGTTGACGCTCTTCTTTTCCCGCAAAAAGCTAATTTTATGAGAAAAATCTGGGCAAAAGATTCACCCCAATCGGAGTTACGGATCTCTGGATATAAAAGAAACGGTGAAGGGGAAGGATCTGGGAACGCAAAAATAGAGAGAGACAGATAGATAGATCCAATCTCGGAGGGGCTCTCACCTCTCCCATGCCATGGGAGCCAAGGACTAGAGGGGAAACCCTTCTCCCATCTAGGGAGGAGGTCAAGGAAGAAGAAGAAGAAGGGGGGCTCTCTCCCCCTTGCTTCTGGTGGCGCCGGAGCGCTGCTGGAGGCCATCATCATCACTGCGATCTTCACCAACAACTTCACCGCCTTCATCACCAACTCTTCCCCCATCTATATTCAGCGGTCCACTCTCCCGCAACCCGCTGTACCCTCTACTTAAACATGGTGCTTTATGCTTCATATTATTATCCAATGATGTGTTGCCATCCTATGATGTCTGAGTAGATTTTCGTTGTCCTGCCGGTGATTGATGAATTGCTATGATTGGTTTGAGTTGCATGTTTTATTATTGGTGCTGTCCTATTGTGCCCTCTGTGTCGCGCAAGCGTGAGGGATTCCTGCTGTAGGGTTTGCAATATGTTCATGATTTGCTTATGGTGGGTGGCGCGAGTGATAGAAGCACAGACCCGAGTAAGTAGGTTGTTTGCGTATGGGATAAAGGGGACTTGATGCTTTAATGCTATGGTTGGGTTTTACCTTAATGATCTTTAGTAGTTGCAGATGCTTGCTAGAGTTCCAATCATAAGTGCATATGATCCAAGAAGAGAAAGTATGTTAGCTTATGCCTCTCCCTCAAATAGAATTGCAATAGTGATTACCGGTCTAGTAACGTAGTCAATTGCTTAGGGACAATTTCACAACTCCTACCACCACTTTTCCACACTCGTTATATTTACTTTATTACTTCTTTATCTAAACAGCCCCTAGTTTATATTTACATGCTCTTTATTATCTTGCAAACCTATCCTATCACACCTACAAAGTACTTCTAGTTTCATACTTGTTCTAGGTAAAGCAAACACTAAGCGTGCATAGAGTCGTATCTGTGGCAGATAGGACTTGAGAGAATGTTTGTTCTACCTTTAGCTCCTCATTGGGTTCGACACTCTTACTTATCGAAAGAGGCTACAATTATCCCCTATACTTGTGGGTTATCAGTCTTATGCAAACATATCACACATGCATCTTCGACAAGGGAAGCAAGGTGAGGAGATAGTGTGTGGTTGTTTGCAACCGAGAGAGCAAGACCCCTAGCACGTGGCCAAGAGGGGTCTGACAAACAAGGGAGAGAGGTCGAGAGAGACGTACGGAGAAAATGCAGACATGGGGAGGAGAGAGTGTATGTTTGTCATAGAGAGATCCCCTGGAGATCGTGATGGGACTACATGGGTGGGAGATCGAGTGACAAGGTTTGTTCGCGATAGAAGATGCCCCGAGAGATATCGAGATAGACGTATGGATGGAAGGAGACAATATGTGTGTTCCTGATGGCCAGTGAGAGATAATCATACTTAGGGGGAGTGCTTGCGCCTATGATGGAGTGAGGGATTATGGTACTTAGGGGGTGCATGTCACATGGAGAGAGAACAAGGGCGGAGAGTGTTGGATGGGTCTATATGTATAGCGTGAGCGAGACATGTGTATGTTTGAACCATGGAGATATAAAGTTTGAGAGAGATTGAGGAGCCCCGATAAGGCTGAGTGGTGCGTCAGATAGCTGAGAGGGGGAAAGAGATATTCCATCCGCTCGATAATGCAGTGCATGTAAATTTTTTAGAAGTCAAACTTTGGAAACTTTGATCAGGTTTACGCAAATGTTATTTATATCTACAATACCAAAGATATATCATACAAAACTACATCTCATGGTGAATCTAATGATATATGTTTGTCGTTCTAGATGTAATTGTTTTTCTCCATGTACATGGTCAAACTTTGTGATGTTTGACTTTTCAATAAATCTATATGCTATGGACCGAGGAGAGTGCCTAAGTTGAGAGAGATCAAGTGCGTATGAAGGAGAATGAGTAAGTGTGCAAAAATAGTATGTGTGTGAAAGAGAAAGTGACAACAAACGATAAATTAGAGAGAGAGTGTGTGTTTTTTGTTTCTTATGATGCGAACATATCACACATGCATCTCCGACATAGAAAAGCGAGGCGAGGAGATACACGAAGATAGCTAGTGTGTGATTGTTTGCAATGGAGAGAGACACCCCTATAGCAAATGTCCAATAGAGGTCTGGCCAACAAGGAAGAAATGTCGAGAGGGACACATGGAGAACATGGATGCATGGGGAGGGACAGAGGGTGTGTTTCTGATAGAGAGATCCCCTCAAGATTGTGAGGGGACTATATGGGTAGGAGATCGAGGGAGGTGCGCGCGCGATAGAAAGATGCCCCGAGAGAAATCGAGATAGACCATGCACATGTTTGTGATGGAGATTAAGATTAGCTAGTGATACGTCTCCAACGTATCTATATTTTTTTATTGTTCCATGCTATTACATTACCCATTTTGGATGTTTATGGGCTTTACTTTACACTTTTATATCATTTTTGGGACTAACCTACTAACCGGAGGCCCAGCCCGAATTGTTGTTTTTTGCCTATTTCAGTGTTTCGAAGAAAAGGAATATCAAACGGAGTCCAAACGGGATGAAACCTTCGGGAGCGATCTTTTTGGAACAAATGCAAACCAGGAGACTTGGAGTGGACGTCAAGCAACGAACGAGGCGGCCACGAGGGTGCCCGGCGTGCCCCCACCCTCGTGGGCCCCTCGAGCATCAACTAACATACTTCGTCCTCCTATATATATCCACGGACCCCGAAAACATCCAGGAGCACCATGAAAACCTAATTCCACCGCCGCAACCTTCTGTATCCGCGAGATCCCATCTTGGAGCCTTCGTCGGCGCTTCGCCGGAGGGGGGATCGACCATGGAGGGCCTCTACATCATCTCCAAGGTCTCTCCGATGAGTTGTGAGTAGTTTACCACAGACCTTCGGGTCCATAGTTATTAGCTAGATGGCTTCTTCTCTCTCTTTGAATCTCAATACAATGTTCTCCTCGATCTTCTTGGAGATATATTCGATGTAACTCTTTTTGCGGTGTGTTTGCCGAGATCTAATGAATTGTGGGTTTATGATCAAGTTTATCTATGAGAAATATTTGAATCTCCTCTGAATTCTTTTATGTATGATTGGTTATCTTTGCAAGTCTCTTCGAATTATCAGTTTGGTTTGGCCTGCTAGATTGATCTTTCTTGCAATAGGAGAAGTGCTTAGCTTTGGGTTCAATCTTGCGGTGTCCTTTCCTAGTGACAGCAGGGGAAGCAAGGCACGTATTGTATTGTTGCCATCGAGGATAAAAAGATGGGGTTTATATCATATTGCATGAGTTTATCCCTCTACATCACGTCATCTTGCTTAATGTGTTACTCTGTTCTTATGAACTTAATACTCTAGATGCAGGAAGGAGTCGGTCGATGTGTGGAGTAATAGTAGTAGATGCAGAATTGTTTCGATCTAATTGTTGTGGACGTGATGCCTATATACATGATCATGCCTAGGTATTCTCATAACTATGCACTTTTCTATCAATTGCTCGACAGTAATTTGTTCACCCACCGTAATACTTATGCTATCTTGAGAGAAGCCACTAGTGAAACCTATGGCCCCCGGGTCTATCTTTTATCATACAGGTTTTTCATATACTTTTATTTGCATCTTTTACTTTCCAATCTATATCATAAAAATACCAAAAATATTTATCTTATATTATTATCTCTATCAGAACTTTCGCAAGTTTCCGTGAAGGGATTGACAACCCCTTTATCGTGTTGGTTGCGAGGTTCTTGTTTGTTTGTGTAGGTGCATGGGACTTTTGAGGAGCCTCCTACTGGATTGATACCTTAGTTCTCAAAACTGAGGGAAATACTTATGCTACTTTGCTACATCACCCTTTCCTCTTCAAGGAAAAAACCAACGCATGCTCAAGAGGTAGCAAGAAGGATTTCTGGCGCCGTTGCCGGTGAGGTCTTCGCTCAAGTCAAGGCATACCAAGTACCCATCACAAACTCATCTCCCTCGCATTACATTATTTGCCATTTGCCTCTCGTTTTCCTCTCCCGCACTTCACCTTTGTCGTTTTATTCGCCTTCTCTTTTCTGTTTGCCTCTTTTTCGCTTGCCTCTTGTGTGCTCGTGTGTTAGTTGTTTATCTTGTTATCATGGCTAGTTCTCCTATCATCATTAATACTCCTGATCAAGAAGTTCTTAATTTTAAACAAAGGGAGGGATAAAATCTAAAAGACACTTGGCATAGAATTTGCAATGCTCAAAATAGATCTACTAGGAAGCAATCTACTTCCGTTCTTCTTCACAATTTTTATGTAGGCATTACTCCTTGGAATAGATACATTCTTGATACCATTACCGGAGGGAATTTTTTGGGTAGCCATACTTTTGATGCTTATAATGCCATGACAGATTTGTTCGGTCTACCGCCTCTTTTGGTTAACGAAACAGTTTTAACTTTAGAACATGTGATGCAAAGGCTTGAAATTATTGAATATAAAGTTGCTACTATCGAGTTAATTGAAAATTTGGATAAAAAGTTCCACAACCAAATTACTCAATGTGGATCTAAGGTTGGAGTTACTTTGAAAAGTTTTAAAGAGAAGGAACCTATAGTTAATGAAAGGATAGATCAAGATTCCACAAGAATTGGTAAACTTGAGGATATTATTACTAATTTAGGGTCTGCCTTTTCATCCATGAAAAATACTCCAACACCTCCTACAAAAATTGCTAAATTAATGTATGTTCCCAAAAATAGGGGTGAATCTTCTAGTAAGGAAAATGCAGATCTCAAATCAATAAGTATTCAATCCAATTTCTTTGCTCTTATTAAGGAACCTTTTGCCACAAACGAATATCTTGATTTATTACCTAAGAGTTTAATCATTACCAAAAATAAAGAAACTCCTATGGGTTATAAGTGTTCTATTGAAGAATTGAATGCCAAAGATGGCAATACTTAAATCTATCCTCGCTTTTATGCCTAGCTAGGGGCGTTAAACGATAGCGCTTGTTGGGAGGCAACCAAATTTTATTTTTGTTTTTTGCTTTTTGCTTATGTTTAGTAATATATATTTCATCTAGCTTCTGTTTAGATGTGTTTTTATGTTTTAATCAGTGTTTGTGCCAAGTAGAACCTATAGGACAACTTATGGTGATAGTTAATTTGATTCTGCTCAAAAACAGAAACTTTGCACGCACTGGAAAAAATTCAATAAATCACAGAAACGTGATTTTGCGTTGATTCTTTTTTCTGTAGATCAATAGACAAATTGCCTAGGACTTCCTATTTTGGTAGGATTTTTTGAGTTATAGAAGTATTCGAAAGTTACAAATTGCTACAGACTGTTCTATTTTTGACAGATTCTGTTTTTAGTGTGTTGTTTGCTTATTTTGATGCATCTATGGCTAGTATCGGGGGGTATGAACCATACAGAAGTTGGAATACAGTAGGTTTAACACCAATATAAATAAAGAATTAGTTAATTACAGTACCTTATGTGGTGGTTTTTCTTTCTTGCAGTAACGGAGCTTATGAGATTTCCTGTTGAGTTTTGTGTTGTGAAGTTTTCAAGTTTTGGGTAAAGATTTGATGGACTATGGAATAAGGAGTGGCAAAAGCCTAAGCTTGGGGATGACCATGGCACCCCAAGATATTCAAGGATAACCAAAAGCCTAAGCTTGGGGATGCCCCGAAAGGCATCCCCTCTTTCGTCTTCGTTTATCGGTAACTTTACTTGGAGCTATATTTTTATTCGCCACATGATATGTGTTTTGCTTGGAGCATCTTGTATGATATGAGTCTTTGATTTTTAGATTACCAATCATCCTTGATGTACACACCTTTTGGGAAAGACCCACATGATTTAGAATTTATTAGAATACTCTATGTGCTTCACTTATATCTTTTGAGCTAGATAGTTTTGCTCTTTGTGCTTCACTTACATTTTCTAGAGCACGGTGTTGGCTTTATTTTGAAGAAATTGTTGATATATCATGCTTCACTTATATTATTTTGAGAGTCTTTTATAACAGCATGGTATGTGCTATGTTTATAAAATTGGTCATAGAATGATGGGCATCCAAGTTGGGTATAATAAAAACTATCATAGAAAGTGAATTGGATGCTATGATCAATTTGATGCTTGATAATTGTTTTGAGATATTAGGATGGTGATATTAGAGTCATGCTAGTGGGGTAATTATGAACTTGAGGAATACTTGTGTTGAAGTTTGTGATTCCCGTAGCATGCATGTATGGTGAACCACTTTGTGATGAACTTGGAGCACGATTTATTTATTTATTGTCTTCCTTATGAGTGGCAGTCGGGGACGAGCGATGGTCTTGTACTACCAATCTATCCCCCTAGGAGCATGCGTGTAGTGCTTGGTTTTTGATGAATTGTAGATTTTTTCAATAAGTATATGAGTTCTTTATGACTAATGTTGAGTCCATGGATTATACGCACTCTCTCCCTTCCACCATTGCTAGCCTCTCTTGTGCCGCGCAACTTTCGCCGGTACCATACACCCACCATATACCTTCCTCAAAACAGCCACCATACCTACCTATTATGGCATTTCCATAGCCATTTCGAGATATATTGTCATGCAACTTTCCACCGTTCCACTTATTATGACACGCATCATCATTGTCATATTGCTCTTGTATGATCATGTAGTTGACATCGTATTTGTGGCAAAGCCACCCTCATGATTTCCATACATGTCACTCTTGGTTCATTGCATATCCCGGTACACCGCCGGAGGCATTCATATAGAGTCATATCTTGTTCTAAGTATCGAGTTGTAATCTTGAGTTGTAAGTAAATAAAAGTGTGATGATCTTCATTATTAGAGCATTGTCCCAAGTGAGGAAAGGATGATGGAGACTATGATTCCCCTACAAGTCGGGATGAGACTTCATACTTTACAAAAAAAAAGAGAAAGGCCAAATAAAAAAAAGAAAGGCCAAATAAAAAAACATGAGAGAAAAAGAGAGAAGGGACAATGCTACTATCCTTTTACCACACTTGTGCTTCAAAGTAGCACCATGATCTTCATAATAGAGAGTCTCCTATGTTGTGGCTTTCATATACTAGTGGGAATTTTTCATTATAGAACTTGGCTTGTATATTCCAATGATGGGCTTCCTCAAAACGCCCTAGGTCTTCGTGAGCAAGCAAGTTGGATGCACGCCCACTTAGTTTCTTTTGTTGAGCTTTCATACATTTATAGCTCTAGTGCATCCGTTGCATGGCAATCCCTACTCACTCACATTGATATCTATTAATAGGCATCTCCATAGCCCGTTGATACGCCTAGTTGATGTGAGACTATCTTCCCTTTTTTTGTCTTCTCCACAACCACCATTCTATTCCACATATAGTGTTATGTCCATGGCTCACACTCATGTATAGCGTGAAAGTTGAAAAAGTTTGAGAATACTAAAGTATGAAACAATTGATTGGCTTGTCATCGGGGTTGTGCATGATTAAATACTTTGTGTGATGAAGATAGAGCATAGCCAGACTATATGATTTTGTAGGGATAGCTTTCTTTAGCCATGATATTTTGAGAAGACGTGATTGCTTTGTTAGTATGCTTGAAGTATTATTGTTTATCATGTCAATATGAACTTTTATTTTGAATCATTTGGATCTGAACATTCATGCCACAATAAAGAAAATTACATTGAGAATTATGCTAGTTAGCATTCCACATCAAAAATTCTGTTTTTATCATTTACCTACTCGAGGATAAGCAGGAATTAAGCTTGGGGATGCTTGATACGTCTCCAACGTATCTATAATTTTTGATTGTTCCATGCTATTATATTACCTATTTTGGATGTTTATGGGCTTTACTTTACACTTTTATATCATTTTTGGGACTAACCTACTAACCGGAGGCCCAGCCCAAATTGATGTTTTTTGCCTATTTCGGTGTTTCGAAGAAAAGGAATATCAAACGGAGTCCAAACGGGATAAAAACCTTCGGGAGCGATCTTTTTGGAACAAATGCAAACCAGAAGACTTGGAGTGGACGTCAAGCCACGAACAAGGCGGCCACGAGGGTGCCCGGCACGCCCTAAGGGGGTGGGTGCGCCTCCCACACTCATGGGCCCCTCGAGCGTTAACCGACATACTTCTTCCTCCTATATATATCCACGGACCCCGAAAACATCCAGGAGCACCACGAAAACCTAATTCCACCGCCGCAACCTTCTGTATCCGCGAGATCCCATCTTGGAGCCTTCGCCGGTGCTTCACCGGAGGGGGAATCAACTGTCGGTGTCAAAACCGGCGGATCTCGGGTAGGGGGTCCCGAACTGTGCGTCTAAGGCTAATGGTAACAAGAGACTGGGGACACGATGTTTACCCAGGTTCGCTCTCGATGCAGGTAATACCCTACTTCCTGCTTGATTGATCTTGATGATATGAGTATTACAAGAGTTGATCTACCACGAGATCAGAGGGGCTAAACCCTAGAAGCTAGCCTATGGTATGATTGTTGATGTGTCCTACGGACTAAACCCTCCGGTTTATATAGACACCGGAGGGGGCTAGGGTCACACAGGGTCAGTTTACAGAGGAGGAGATCTACATCCAAATCGCCAAGCTTGCCTGCCACACCAAGGAGAGTCCCATCCGGACACAGGACGAAGTCTTCTATCTTGTATCTTCATAGTCCATCAGTCCGGCCAAAGTATATAGTCCAGTTGTCCGGATACCCCCTTATCCAGGACTCCCTCAGTAGCCCCCGAACCAGGCTTCAATGACGATGAGTCCGGCGCGCAGATTGTCTTCGGCATTGCAAGGCGGGTTCTTCTCCAAATCCGGTGCACCCGTCGTGGCGAATAGTGTTTGGCCTCCCAGTAAGGTTGTACTCCTCGGATTCTGTGCTTCAATAATGGCCACCTCCACATGTCAATCGAAGGCGAGGGGCCGGGGCATTTTTGCATTTGACACCCTAATCCCGTAGGTGAACCATCTATTTGAGGAGACAGGGATCTTCAGATCCAAATCACACCATCTTCCCCCAAGCAAGCATTCCACAGAGCGCGCCCAAAAGAGGCCACCCCATCATGATCGGTCGCCGCAGCCCCACTTGCCGCTCCCCCAGCCCGAAGCCAGGCGATTGGGAAAAGTGTTCCATCCCTCACAGCCGCCTAATAGAGCTGCAGACCAAAGGGTTTCTTTCGCCCGCATACATGGTCCCTGTCTGATCCGGACTAGCCACCTATAATGGCGGGGAGCAAGCGGAGAGATTCCCCAACCTTCTCTGGGGGAGCGGGTATGCCTTGTCCCGTATCTGCTAAGACGCGTCGGGTTTCCAATCCACCCATTCCTCCGCGGGCTCCTGGAGTTTTACGGTCTCCAGTTGCATAATCTTACCCCCGCCTCCATACTGCATATTGCGAGCTACGTTGCCCTCTACGAGCTGTTCCTGAGCTGCGAAGCCCATTTCGAGCTATGGAAGAGGTTATTTTGCCTCGTCCCATGCAACCAGGAGGGATCTATATATCAAGTGGGCAGAGCCGAAATATGGCGCATCGCCCAGACCGGATACCTGTCTGGTACTCCAAAGAAGGCGTCCGAAGACTGGCCCTCGAAGTGGTTTTATGTTGATGACGTTCCCCTTTCGGACCCAGTCCGGACGGGCCTTCCTGAGTTCACCAATACTCCGCTGAAGAAATGCCAAAGCTGGCGCCCTCGGAGCCCCCAGGAGGAGGAAAACAGGGAAGTCTTCTATCTGATGAGCCGGATACAAACCCTGACCAAATCAAGATTGACAATAATGTCAATATGTATTATAAGGGGAGTGCAGCCACTTCAATATAGGGGAAAACCCATGTGGCACTTCAATGGAGAAGACAATGCCTCCCGCTGCGGTCGCAAAGGTCCAGACTCCGCCACATCTTTGGCGAGGATACTATCTGAATTGTACAAGGGAGAAGAGGAGGAGTTCCTCCGCATTAAACTGCGGGATGGATTTTCCATGTACAACCCCCGAAGCTGGGTAAGCTGTTATTTGTTATTAGACTCTACTTGTTCTTACCTTCTTGACCACAATTATTTACCTTGTTGTTTCAAAAACAGGAACTAAGAAAGGCTGTGAAAGAGTTCAATAGCCCCTCTCCGCAGCCAGAGGATCCCGGCCAGGCTCTCGACCCCGGACTTGAAGAAGATCCGGATATATCCTGGAATTCATCGACTGGACTTTTTATCAGGCAAGCAGTGGCGGCTCTTTAGTGGCCATCATCGCGGAATATCCCGGACTGCTTCCTGTGTTGCATGTAAGTAATGTCGGGGCTTCAACCTTCCGAAAGGATTCCTTAGTTTTGCCGTACCTTATGATCATACGCCGTGTTTTTACAGAAACGGCGGTCGGGACACCATGCGGAACCCGCGGGGGCATCTCAGCAAGAGGCGCCTAGACAAAGTAGGCTTAAAAGGAAGGCGGTCAGGAGCAGTACGCAGGCGCAGAGGTACTCATTGAACTTGCCCCGTGATTTGTTTAGTCGATTTGTAGAGACGTGACAACTTTAATTACGTCATGTCAGGAAACGCCAGACTGTGTCCGGGGATCCTACCGGCCATGCCTCCAGCAGCCGGATTCCTGGACCAGATTCCCAAGCGGAGGCTGATGCGGGGATAGTGCCGAACTGTCCTCCTGCAGAGGATACGGGTATACTTTCCGCCACAAATTCAGAAGTGGAGAGCGCCATGAATCACCGGCGCCGATGGGCCGTACTCCGCGGTGGTATTTTTTTTGAAGAGGCGTTCAACGCCTTCATTTCCTGACACGCCTATATCCGCGCTGCTCAAGATGTACTTGCCAGAGCAACGGACCAGTATGTGAAGGATATACGGGTAAGAGAATTTTAATAAGTATGTGTAGTAGTAGCCCCTGAGACTTGAAACAGTTGGCACAACTGATTTGAGGATCATTAAATGCATAGGTTCTTGTAGAGAAGAACGCCCAGTTATCTCAAGTGCTGGAGGAGTGTAAGGCTCAAATGAAGGCTAACATAGTTGAACAAGAGGGATCCAAAAAGATTTCTTCTGGTAATGATTCTTCTACCAATTTGTGTGTTCGGCATGGTGTATAAATCTGACGAAATATTCGGCAGATAATCCTGGAGGAAATCCGAAGGATGTGGGAGGTAATGAGCTGCATCTTCGAAGTCAACTGAAGGTGGGCGAGCATTTGCTGACGCAGTCTATTCGGTCGAAGAATAAGCTGCAAGATGCTAATCTCCAACTGAGCGTAGAATTGAAAGATGTTCGAGCTTAGCTCGCGGACTCCATGAAGGAGAACCGGAGGCTTCGACACGGCATTTATAGTAAGTGCTTGAACGAACTGTGGCTTAGTTTGGCGAGGAGGCATATTGACAGAGTTATCTCTGTAGGTATGATGACGGGGTTCCCTGAAGAAGAGATGCCCGGCGCCGCAGACGATATGCTGCAAGAGCTTTCACAATTGCACGAATGAGCTCGGCAGGTGATGCAGGTCATTGCCCAGGCTTTGTGGCCGTCCGCTTCCCTGCCCGGAGGCATGGGCGAACTTGTAGAGATGCTCAAAGGAGCACGGTGGCGCTTCCGATTATGGAAGATATCAGCCTGTCGTCAAGGTGCGAGAGAAGCGTGGCCCATGGTGAAGACTGATATGTCTCCAACGTATCTATAATTTTTTATTGCTCCATGCTACTTTATCTACTGTTTAAGGCAATATTAGGCTTTATTATCCACCTTTATATTATTTTTGGGACTAACCTATTAACCGGAGGCCCAGCCCAGATTTGCTGTTTTATGCCTATTTCAATGTTTCAAGGAAAAGGAATATTAGACGGAGTCAAAACGGAACGAAATCAATTGGAGAAGTTATTTTTGGAAGGAAAGCCACCTGATGGACTTGGAGTGCACGTCAGGAGATACGGGGGGTGCTCACGAGGGTGGGGGGCTCGCCTCCCTGCCTCGTGGGGCCCCCGTAGCTCCACCGACGTACTCCCTGCACCCATATATACCTACGTATCATAAAACTTCCAGAACAGAACCTAGATCGGGAGTTCCGCTGTCGCAAGCCTCTGTAGCCACCAAAAACCAATTGGGACCCTGTTCTGGCACCCTGCCGGAGGGGGATCCCATCACCGGAGGTCATCTTCATCATCTCGGCGCTATCCATGACGAGGAGAGAGTAGTTCACCCTCGGGGCTGAGGGTATGTACCAGTAGCTATGTGTTTGATCTCTCTCTCTCGTGTTCCTCTATGGCACGATCTTGATGTATCCCGAGCTTTGCTATTGTAGTTGGATCTTATGATGTTTCTCCCCCTCTAATCTCTTGTGATGAATTGAGTTTCCCCTTTTGAAGTTATCTTATTGGATTGAGTCTTTATGAGAACACTTGATGTATGTCTTGCCGTGATTATCTGTGGTGACAATGGGATATCATGTGCCACTTGATGTATGTTTTGGTGACCAACTTGTGGGTTCCACCCATGAACCTATGCATAGGGGTTGGCACACATTCTTGACTCTCCAATAGTAGCTTTGGGGTACTCTTTGAAGTACTTTTATGTTGGTTGGATGAATCTGAGATTGTGTGACGCATATCGTATAATCATGCCCACGGATACTTGAGGTGACAATGGAGTATCTAGGTGACATTAGGGTTTTGGTTGATTTGTGTCTTAAGGTGTTATTCTAGTATGAACTCTATGATGGATTGAGCAGAAAGAATGGCTTTATGTTATTTTACTACGAACTCTTGAATAGATAGAACAGAAAGGATAGCTTTGAGGTGGTTTCGTACCCTACCATAATCTCTACATTTGTTCTCCGCTATTAGTGGCTTTGGAGTGACTCTTTTTTGCATGTTGAGGGCTTGTTATATGATCTATCTATGTTATTATTGTTGAGAGAACTTGCACTAGTGAAAGTATGATCCCTAGGCCTTGTTTCCTATCATTGCAATACCGTTTATGCTCACTTTTACCACTTGCTACCTTGCTGTTTTTATTATTTCAGATTACAAATACCTATATCTACTATCTATTTTGCACTTGTATCTTCATCTCTTCGCCGAACTAGTGCACCTATACAATTTACCATTGTATTGGGTGTGTTGGGGACACAAGAGACTCTTTGTTATTTGGTTGCAGGGTTGTTTGAGAGAGACCATCTTCATCCTACGCCTCCTACGGATTGATAAACCTTAGGTCATCCACTTGATGGAAATTTGCTACTGTCCTATAAACCTGTGCACTTGCAGGCCGAACAACGTCTACAAGAAGAAGGTTGTGTAGTAGACATCAAGCAGTTTCTGGCGCCGTTGCCGGGGAGGTTAGCGCTTGAAGGTATATGTTTAGATCTTGCAATCGGATCTTTTTGTTTCTTGTTTTAGCACTAGTTTAGTTTATAAAATAAAATTACAAAAAAAATGGAGTTAAGTTTGTCTTATACGCTTCACCTTTTTAATATCTTTCGTGAGTATGATGGAAAGGATAATTGTGCTCAAGTGCTAGAAGAATAATTACATAGAATTCTTGGCATAAAATATGTGAATGACGAGAATGATTGCAATGTTGTTAGTACGAAATCTTGGAATATCCATGATGCTAATGATATGCAAAGCCACAAGCTTGGGGAAGCTATGTTTGATGGAGATGATATTTTTTGTCCCCCAAGCTTTGATGAGCAAATTTACTATGATGAAAGCATGCCTCCTATCTATGATGATTATTGTGATGACACATATGCTTTAAATAATAATGATAACCATGAAACGTGTCTTCTTGATCTTAATTTTCAATCATCTGATAGTTATTTTGTTGAATTTGCTCCCACTACTATTCATGAGAAGAAATTTGCTTATGTGGAGAGTAGTAAATTTCTATGCTTGTAGATCATGAAAAAAATGCTTTAGGTTCTGGTTATATTGTTGAATTCATTCATGATGCTACTGAAAATTATTATGAGAGAGGAACATATGCTTGTAGGAATTGCAATAATATCAAGTTTCCTCTCTATGTGCTTAAATTCTTGAAGCTATGCTTGTTTTACCTTCCTATGCTTGTTGATTATTGTTCCCATAAGTTGTTTGCTCACAAAATCCCTATGAATAGGAAGTGGGTTAGACTTAAATGTGCTAGTCATATGCTTCATGATGCTCCCGTTATGTTTCAATTCTTATCTTTTATGTGAGCATCATTGCCATCATCATGCCTAGCTAGAAAGGCATTAAAAAAGCGCTTGTTGGGAGACAACCCAATATTTATCCTTACTGTTTTTGTGTGTCCACACGATTATGCTACTGTAGTAATCATGTTTTATAGCTTTTGTTTCAATAAAGTGCCAAGTAGAACCTTTGGGAAGACTTGGGTGAAGTTTATGTGATCTTGCTGTGAAAAACAGAAACTTTAGCGCTCACGAGATTAGCTGCCATTTTTTACTGAAGAGAGATTTTAGGTTGATTCTTTTTTCAGATGATTAATAGACACATTTCTCAGGTCCAGCAATTTATTTCATAATTTTTGGGGTTCCAGAAGTATACGTTTGATACAGATTACTACAGACTGTTTTGTTTTTGACAGATTCTGTTTTTCTATGTGTTGTTTGCTTATTTTGATGCATCTATGGCTAGTATTAAGTGGTATGAACCATAGAGAAGTTAGAATACAGTATATATTACACCAATATGAATTTAGAATGAGTTCATTACTGTACCTAAGTGGTAGTTTTATTTTCTTATACTAACGGAGCTTATGAGTTTTGTGTTGAGTTTTGTGTGGTTGAAGTTTTCAAGTTTTGGGTAAGGATTCGATGGACTATGGAATAAGGAGTGGCAAGAGCCTAAGCTTGGGGATGCCCAAGGCACCCCAAGGTAATATTCAAGGACAACCAAGCAACTAAGCTTGGGGATGCCCCGGAAGGCATCCCCTCTTTCGTCTTCGTTCATCGGTAACTTTACTTGGAGCTATATTTTTATTCACCACATGATATGTGTTTTGCTTGGAGCGTCATTTTATTTTGTTAGTTTTTGCTTGCTGTTAGTTATATTAATGTTTTGCATCTTTAGTTTCAATAAAAAAATTCAAGGATAGCCTTTGCCATGCTTATTTTGCTAGTATACATGTTGCTGTTTGAAAACAGAAAGTTTGCCGCTGTTGCAAACATTCCCTAGAAAATTCAGAGAATGGTCTAATGTTGAATCTTTTTGCATATTAATCTCTGATAAATTTATTACAGTGGGAATTTTAGTTCATAATTTTTGGAGTCAGGGAAGTATTGTTACTCTTGCATTCTTTACAGACTGTACTGTTTTGGCAGATTGCTGTTATGTTTGCATTGTTTGCATATGTTTGCTTGTTTAATGATTCTATTTGATGATAGGAGTATTAAATATACAGAAGCATTTAGTATTAAATGTTGAATAATAATTTTAGTGATTTGTTACAGTAGAAGATGATAAGGTTTTGCATTGGTTTATACTAACCTATCTCACGAGTTCTTGTTGAGTTTGTTGTGAATGAAGCTTTTGATAAAAAGAGAAACCATGATATGAGAGGAATTAAGGAGACACAAAAGTTCAAGCTTGGGGATTCCCAAGGCACCCAAAGATAATATTTCAAGAAGTCTCAAGCATCTAAGCTTGGGGATGCCCCGGTAGGCATCCCACCTTTCTTCTTCAACAACTATCGGTTAGTATCGGTTGAGCCTAAGTTTTTGCTTCTTCACATGAGTTGTGCTATCATTGCAATGTGGTTTTCTTTAGCTTTGCTTGCTGTTTGAATAAAGTATCAAGATCTGAAATTATTAATTGGGAGAGTCTTCACATATTTGCATAATTATTCGACTACTCATTGATCTTCACTTATATCTTTCGGAGTAGTTTTTGTTATTGCTCTAGTACTTCACTTATATCTTTTAGAGCACGGTGGTGGATTTGTTTTAAAGAAACTATTGAACTCTCATGCTTCGCTTATATTATTTTGAGAGTCGTTAATAACATGATAATTTGCTTAATGTTAATATACTTGGTATTCAAGATATGTGAAACTTTCTTTTGAGTGAATTGAATACTAAGATAAGTTTGATGCTTGATAATTGTTTTGAGATATGGAGGTGATAATATCAAAGTCGTGCTAGTTGGGTGATTATGAATTTGAGAAATGCTTGTGTTGAAGTATGCAAGTCCCGTAACATGCACGTATGGTTAAAGTTGTGTAACAAATTTGAAACATGAAGTGTACCTGGCTTGTGCATCCTTATGAGTGGCGGTCGGGGATGAGCGATGGTCTTTTCCTACCAATCTATCACCCTAGGAGCATGCGCGTAGTACTTCAATTTTTGATGACTTCTAAATTATTGCAATAAGTATATGAGTTCTTTTGACTAATATTGAGTCCATGGATTATACGCACTCTCACCTTTCCGCCTTTGCTAGCCTCTTCGGTACCGTGCATTGCCCTTTCTCACCTTGAGAGTTGGTGCAAACTTCGTCGGTGCATCCAAACCCCATGATACAATATGCTCTATCACACATAAACCTCCTTATATCTTCCTCAAAACAGCCACCATACCTACCTATTATGGCATTTCCATAGCCATTCTGAGATATATTGCCATGCAAATTCCATCATCATCATCATGACATACATTACTTTTGTCATATTGCCATTGCATGATCATGTAGTTGACATCGTATTTGTGGCAAAGCCACCATGCATTATTTTTCATACATGTCACTCTTGATTCATTGCACCATCCCGGTACACTGCCGGAGGCATTCATATAGAGTCATATCTTGTTCTAAGTTTCGAGTTGTAATCCTTGTGTTGTAATCAATAGAAGTGTGATGATCATCATTATTAGAGCATTGCCCAAATAAAAAAAGAGAAAGGCCAAAAAGAGAAAAAAAAGAAAGGCCCCAAGAAAAAGGAAAATAAAAAGGGCAATGCTACTATCTCTTTTTCCAAACTTGTGCTTCAAAGTAGCACCTTGTTCTTCATGTAGTGAGTCTCATATATTGTGCTTCAAAGTAGCACCTTGTTCTTCATGTAGTGAGTCTCATATATTGTTCTTCAAAGTAGCACGTTGTTCTTCATGTAGTGAGTCTCATAAAGTTGTCCTTTTTATACTAGTGGGAATCTTTCATTATATAACTTGGCTTGTATATTCCTATGATGGGCTTCCTCAAATGCCCTAGGTCTTCATGAGCAAGCGAGTTGGATGCACACCCACTAGTTTTCTTTTGTTGAGCATTCATAGCTCTAGTGCATCCGTTGCATGGCAATCCCTACTCCTCATGTTGACATCAATTGATGGGCATCTCCATAGCCCGTTGATTAGCCTCGTCAACGTGAGACTTTCTCCTTTTTTGTCTTCTCCACACAATCCCCATCATCATATTCTATTCCACCCATAGTGCTATATCCATGGCTCATGCTCATGTATTGCGTGAAAGTTGAAAAAGTTTAAGATTATTTAAGTATGAAACAATTGCTTGGCTTGTCATCGGGGGTATAGAAGTTGGGAACATCTTTGTGTGACGAAAATGAAGCATAGCCTAACTATATGATTTTGTAGGGATGAACTTTCTTTTGCCACGTTATTTTGAGAAGACACGATAGCTTTGATTAGTATGCTTGAAGTATTATTATTTTTGTGTCAATATGAACTTTTGTCTTGAATCTTACAGATCTGAATATTCATATCACAATTAAGAAGATTTACATTGAAATTATGCCAAAGTATCACTCCGCATCAAATTTTTTTATCATTTACGTACTCAAGGACGAGTAGGAATTAAGCTTGGGGATGCTTGATATGTCTCCAACATATCTATAATTTTTTATTGCTCCATGCTACTTTATCTACTGTTTTAGGCAATATTGGGCCTTATTATCCACTTTTATATTATTTTGGGGACTAACCTATTAACCGGAGGCCCAGCCCAGATTTGTTGTTTTATGCCTATTTCAGTGTTTCCAGGAAAAGGAATATCAGACGGAGTCAAAATGGAACGAAATCAACTGGAGAAGTTATTTTTCGAAGGAAAGCCACCCGATGGACTTGGAGTGCACGTCAGGAGATACGGGAGGTGCTCACGAGGGTGGGGGGCGCCCCCCCTGAGCGCGCCCCCTGCCTCGTGGGGCCCCCGTAGCTCCACTGATGTACTCCCTGCACCCATATATACCTACGTATCGTAAAACTTCCAGAACAGAACCTAGATGGGGAGTTCCGCCGCCGCAAGCCTCTGTAGCCACCAAAAACCAATCGGGACCCTGTTCCGGCACCCTGCCAGAGGGGGATCCCATCACCGGAGGCCATCTTCATCATCCTGGCGCTATCCATGACGAGGAGGGAGTAGTTCACCCTCGGGGCTGAGGGTATGTACCAGTAGCTATGTGTTCGATCTCTCTCTCTCTCTCTCGTGTTCCCCTATGGCACGATCTTGATGTATCCCGAGCTTTGCTATTGTAGTTGGATCTTATGATGTTTCTCCCCCTCTACTCTCTTGTGATGAATTGAGTTTCCCCTTTTGAAGTTATCTTATTGGATTGAGTCTTTATGAGAACACTTGATGTATGTCTTGTCGTGATTATCTGTGGTGACAATGGGATATCATGTGCCACTTGATTTATGTTTTGTGACCAACTTGCGGGTTCAACCCATGAACCTATGCATAGGGGTTGGCACACGTTCTTGACTCTCCGGTAGTAGCTTTGGGGCACTCTTTGAAGTACTTTTATGTTGGTTGGATGAATCTGAGATTGTGTGACGCATATCGTATAATCATGCCCACGGATACTTGAGGTGACAATGGAGTATCTAGGTGACATTAGGGTTTTGGTTGATTTGTGTCTTAAGGTGTTATTCTAGTATGAACTCTATGATGGATTGAGCGGAAAGAATAGCTTTATGTTATTTTACTACGAACTCTTGAATAGATAGAACAGAAAGGATAGCTTTGAGGTGGTTTCGTACCCTACCATAATCTCTACGTTTGTTCTCCGCTATTAGTGGCTTTGGAGTGACTCTTTGTTGCATGTTGAGGGCTTGTTATATGATCTATCTATGTTATTATTGTTGAGAGAACTTGCACTAGTGAAAGTATGAACCCTAGGTCTTGTTTCCTATCATTGCAATACCGTTTACGCTCACTTTTACCACTTGCTACCTTGCTGTTTTTATTATTTCAGATTACAAATACCTATATCTACTATCTATTTTGCACTTGTATCTTCATCTCTTCGCCGAACTAGTGCACCTATACAATTTACCATTGTATTGGGTGTGTTGGGGACACAAGAGACTCTTTGTTATTTGGTTGCAGGGTTGTTTGAGAGAGACCATCTTCATCCTACGCCTCCTACGGATTGATAAACCTTAGGTCATCCACTTGAGGGAAATTTGCTATTGTCCTACAAACCTGTGCACTTGTAGGCCCAACAACGTCTACTAGAAGAAGGTTGTGTAGTAGACATCAAAGACGCGATACGCCAAGGCTGACCCAAACCATATGGCCGAAGTTGGACCGGCTGGGCCAGATGGACAAGAGATACCCATTAGTTTGGTTTATGATCAAGTAGCATTAGCTGTGAAGTATTCCCAGCAGGATTGTAAGCTAGACAGCCTGTTGGATGGTATAGAGGAAGAGTACAGCCAGTCAGTATGATTATGTAATTTTGAATGGGCTCATGTACTTTCTAGCCGGATTGAAAATCATTTGTCATGGCGGACCTTTTCGCTTCAGCCCCCGGATCCGACGGTCCGGGGTGTATCCGAATACCCACACAGTTATGAAAAACCGGGGCATGCGTGGAAACCAGGAATAGGGGTCATAAGTGCTTGAACAGACAAGTACCCAACTAGTTATGTTATATTACATGGATAGTAAGAAACATCTTCGAGAGAGAATAGTTCCATTAGGGGTTCCTTTCTCTGGGTATGCATGCATCGATGTGCATGTCTGAACTGCGAGCAAAAGCGCAGGAAACAAAGCATCTGGGTATTTTCGTTGTTAGGAACGAGAACATCTTTTGTTCACCGACCGAATATTCCCTTAAGAACGCTAGCTTTCGGCTTCACCCAGTCCGAGGTACACATCTGGCTCAACCGGCAGTGACAATCGCAGAGGTGCTCCCCTTATGCCCTAGCCGAATTAACGGGAACGTAGGGCATAAATACAAGAGCCAGGAAACCCAGCATGGCCAAAACTTAAGTCATATCGATGCATATAATGGTGAAGAAAAGGCACATATGGAAAGAAAAATGCATATGTGGCTTGGCAAGAAGCCATTAAAGTAATTATATATATAGCTTCCGAATAGGAAGCCCCCAGGTATAGTGTGCGCGCATAATGCGGCCGGAGTGCTCAGGGCATCCGTATTGTTTTAAGGTTGTATGTATATGAAAAAGGAAAAAAGGGCGAGAAAGGAGGAAAAGGAACATAATCGAAGAGGCGGAGATGAGGAGACGAACACTGGGTTCGGTGCTAGGCGTAGAATCTCCGGAGTCTGGCCGCGTTCCATGGGTTCGGCTCGAGTCTATTATCAGAGGTGTTGCACAGATGGTACGCTACTCCGGTGAGAACTTTATCAAAGATGAAGGGACCCTCCCACTTGAGTTTGAGCTTGTCCTTCTTCTTCTCAGGTAGGTGTAGAACGAGTTCGCCAATGTTATAAGTTTTGGCACGTACTTCTCTTCTTTGATACCTTCGATCCTGTTGCTGATAGAATGCGGAACGGGCTTTAGCGACATCATGCTCCTCCTCCAAAGCATCTAAGTTGTCCTACCGATCTAGCTCGGCTTCCTTCTCTACATACATGCGCACGCGAGGTGAGTCATGAATTATATCGCAGGGCAGCACTGCTTCTGTGCCATACACCATAAAAAATGGTGTGTATCCGGTTGTACGGTTCGGCATGGTCCGCAGCCCCCAGAGTACGGAGTCGAGTTCCTCGACCCAATGCATGTCTGATTCCTTCAAGGATCGCACTAGTCTGGGTTTGATGCCGCTCATAATAAGACCATTTGCACGTTTGACCTGACTGTTTGTTTGGGGGTGATAGACAGAGGCGTAGTCAAGCTTAATGCCCATTTTGCTACACCAGGCTTTCACCTCCTCGACTGTAAAATTCGAGCCGTTATCGGTGATAATACTGTGGGGACATCGTAACTGTGTACAACCTCCGATATGAAGTCTATCACTTGTCCAGATTCGGACGTTTTAACTAGTTTGGCTTCTATTCATTTGGTGAACTTGTCTACCATGACCAATAAGTATTATTTCTTATGGCCCCCTTTGAGGGGTCCCACCATATCCAGCCCCCAGACCGCAAAGGGCCAAGTTATGGGGATCGTTTGGAGAGTGGTAGGGGGGCATATGGCTCTGATTGGCAAATAGTTGACAACCATCGCAATGTTGGACAAGGTCATGTGCGTCCGCTGGGCTGTCAGCCAGTAGAATCCTGTCCGAAAGGCCTTGCTTACGAGAGCTCGGGCTGCCGTGTGGAGCCCGCCTAGTCCGGAATGGATTTCGGCTAAGAGTTGCCGCCCTTCCTCCTCGGAGATGCATCGTTGGAGCACTCCGGTGGTGCTCTTCTTGTAGAGTTCTCCTTCATGGACTTTGTAGGCTTTAGAGCGTCGCACGATGCAGCGTGCCTCATTTTGGTCCTCGGGGAGCTCCTGCCTATTAAGGTAGGCCAAGAAGGGCTCGGTCCACGGGGCGATGACAGCCATTATTTCGTGGGCCAAAGATGTTATTTCGGTGGCAGAGCCTCCGATTACGTCAGAAGGTTCAGAAGTTGGGGTTGTGTTCAGAGCCGGACTAACGGTGCCGGACTCCCCTTCCCATGCCACGGACGGTTTGAACAACCTTTCTAAGAAGATGTTGGGTGGTACGGGGTCGCGTCTAGCGCCGATGCGGGCGAGGATATCGGTCGCTTGGTTATTTTCTCTAACCACATGGTGGAATTCGAGCCCCTTGAACCGAGCTGACATTTTGAGGACGGCATTGCGATAGGCCACCATTTTCGGATCCTTGGCGTCAAAGTCTCCGTTGACGTGAGATATGGCGAGGTTCGAGTCCCCGCGCACTTTGAGGTGTTGAATGCCCATGGAGACTGCCATCCAAAGACCATGCAACAGAGCCTCGTATTCGGCTGCATTGTTGGAGTATGTGAATAATATTTGGAGGACGTACTGTACCGTGTCTCCGGTGGGGGATGTCAGGACGACACCCGCTCCTAATCCGGCCAGCATTTTGGACCCGTCGAAATGCATGATCCAATTTGAGTACGCGTCGTACTCTTTAGGGAGTTCGGCTTCTGTCCATTCGGCGACGAAGTCAGCCAGTACTTGCGACTTAATGGCCCATCGTGGTTTGTATGTTATGTCGAACGGAAGGAGCTCAATAGCCCATTTAGCAATTCGGCCTGTTGCGTCGCGGTTATTTATTATGTCATTGAGTGGAACTTCGGAGGCCACCATGATCGAACACTCTTGAAAGTAGTGTCGTAGTTTCCGGGATGCCATGAAGACCGCATACGCTATCTTTTGATAGTGCGGGTACCGAGATTTACATGGAGTGAGGACAGTGGACACGTAATATACCGGCTTTTGGAGCGGGAACTTGTGTCCGTATGCCTCTCGTTCGACGACGAGCACTGCGCTCACAACTTGGTTTGTTGCGGCTATGTATAATAGCATGGGTTCGCCAATATTTGGCGTGGTCAGGACTGGGTTAATGGCCAAGAGTGCCTTTATTTCTTCCAGTCCGGCCGTGTCTGCATCTGTCCACTCGAAGTGTTCAGTGCGTCGAAGAAGGCGATACAAGGGTAGTGCCTTTTCTCCTAAGCGGCAGATAAAGCGGCTTAAGGCAGCCACACATCCAGTTAGTTTCTGGATCTGCATGAGGTCTGTTGGGATAGCCAGCTGTGACAGAGCTCGGATTTTTGCCGGATTGGCTTCAATTTCTCTATTGGAAATGATGAAGCCGAGCAATTTTCCGGAGGGTACTCCGAAGACACATTTCTCCGGGTTGAGCTTGATATTGTATGTTCGGAGATTATCGAATGTAAGCCTCAAGTCGTCTATTAAGGTTTTGACGTGTCTTGTTTTGATGACCACGTCGTCTACGTAGGCCTCTACTGTCTTGCCGATTTTTTTTCCAGGCATGTCTGAATCATGCGTTGATAGGTTGCGGCGGTGTTTTTGAGCCCGAAGGGCATGGTGTTGAAACCGAAGGGGCCGTACGGGGTGATGAAGGCTGTTGCAGGCTGGTCGGACTCCGCCATCTTTATTTGATGGTATCCGGAGTATGCGTCGAGGAAACACAATGAGTCATGTCCTGCGGTGGCATCGATTATCTGATCAATGCAGGGGAGGGGGAAGGGATCCTTGGGGCAAGCTTTATTGAGGTCTTTGAAATCGACACACAAGCGCCAGGATTTGTCCTTTTTTGGTACTATTACCAAGTTTGCTAGCCAATCTGGATGTTTGATGTCTCTGATGAATCCGGCTTCAAGTAGCTTGGCTAGCTCTTCTCCCATGGCTTGCCGTTTAGGCTCTGAGAATCGTCGGAGAGTCTGCTTGACTGGCTTGTATCCTTTCAGTATATTGAGGCTGTGCTCGGCCAACCTGCGTGGGATGGCCGGCATGTCTGAAGGATGCCAGGCGAAAATATCCCAATTTTCACGCAGGAAGTCTCGCAGTGCGGCGTCAATTGTGGGGTTCAGTTGTGTCCCTATGGAAGCTGTGTTTGAAGGGTCGGTTGGGTGGACCTGGAATTTGACTATCTCGTCCGCTGGCTTGAAGGAGGTGGATTTAGGTCGCTTGTCGAGTATCACGTCGTCTCTGTCCACGGTTGCTCGTAGTGTTGTCAGTTCTTCGGCCGCGAGGGCTTCTGATAATGCCTCCAGGGCGAGCGCGACAGTTTTATTTTTGGCGCGGAGTGCAACGTCCGGATCACTAGCTAGAGTGATGATTCCGTTGGGCCCGGGCATTTTGAGCTTCATGTACCCGTAATGGGGTATAGCCTAAAAACTCGTGACTGCGTCCCGCCCTAAGAGGGCGTGGTATCCGCTGCTGAACGGGGCTACTTGGAATGTAATTTCTTCGGACCTGTAATTCTTCGGCGTGCCGAATACCACATCCAATGTGATTTTTCCCGCGCATTGTGCCTCTCGACTAGGGATGATTCCCCTGAAGGTAGTGCTGCTCCGTTCAATGCGGCTCTTGTCAATTTCCATCTTGTTGAGGGCTTCCTCATAGATGAGGTTCAGTCCGCTTCCACTGTCCATGAGCACTTTAGTAAGCCTGAAGCCATCCACGATTGGGCTAAGGACCAAAGCGGCTGGTGCTCGGACTGTCCGGAATTGGGGTTCGTCACTGGCGTTGTAGGTTATAGCCGTGTTGTTCCATGGGCTTATTGTTGCCACGTGGCAAACTTCTGCGAGGTTGCGCTGAGCTCGCTTTCGCCTATTATTTGAGGTGAAAGTCTCGAAGACTGTAAATACCATATTGTTGTCTCCGGCGGGATGTTTTATGAGGAGATCTTCACCGCTCTTTGCCACCTGCCGGAGTATCCAACATGCTCTAAGGCTATGCGTTGGCGTAGTATCCGGTGTGCCATGAATCTTGCACGGCCCATTTAGCCATTCTTCCAATACGGTTCTGCGCCATGCGGGGGGATTTATTTTTTTGGTACTTGAATCGGGTGACTTACGAGAGTTTACCTTTTAGTTTGGACAGGGGATTTGGCTAGAGCCGAACTGTCCTAGAAACTTGTTTGGGTTTTCCAGGTGCTTTCCATTGCGCAGTACTTTTGCACTATGGCCACTAAGTCAGCGAAGTGTACTATGTCACGGTGGCTTATAGCATTGAGAATCCCTTTGTCCGTGCAATTTTTGCAAAAGAGGGAGATTGCATCTACCTCGGGACAGTCCTTGACCCTGTTTATCACAAGGAGGAATCTGGCCCAGTAGTGATGTACTGTTTCTTGGGGCTCTTATCTGACATGGGAAAGATTGGATAAATCTAGGTGGGTGGGCGGATTTGAGTCTGAATCCCGACCCGATCTGGGACCCAGGGGCAAAGAAGCTTTCGAGCTTGACGGCTCAGGTTCTGGGGCATTGCCCAACTTCTTCGGCCCGTCCCCGATCCTGAGTCCAGGACCAGGGTAATGTCCTCCCGTGAGCGGGTGTCCGACTCGGAGAGCTCGGAAATCCGGACATAGTTCGTCCTCAAAGTGGACGGAGAATTAGGATGATGCTCTTCCACTACCACTATCTCATGGGTGGCCGGTGGAGAGTGAATCTCCCTTTGATCAGGTTTAAGCCCGATCCAGTCATAGTCCATAGCGACGCCCAGGGCGGCAATGCAATCCAAGATATCATTGAGGGAGAAGAGCTCCATTGGATCCATCTGTTTGGAAAATTCCAAATCAATGTGGAGGCTATTTTTAATGACCTGAGAAGTCATTGTCGGCGCAATAGCCGTTCGGGCGGTCATGACAAAGCCGCCCAGCCGGAGAGTTTGGCCTAAAGCCAAGCTTCCCCCGGCAGTGATGTTGTCTTTGACAACGAGACGAGCTATCAAGCCTTATCGTGACGACACAGTGGAACTCTCAATGAAAGCACCAATGTCGGTGTCAAAACCGGCGGATCTCGGGTAGGGGGTCCTGAACTGTGCGTCTAAGGCTAATGGTAACAGGAGACTGGGGACACGATGTTTACCCAGGTTCGGGCCCTCTAGATGGAGGTAATACCCTACTTCCCGCTTGATTGATCTTGATGATATGAATATTACAAGAGTTGATCTACCACGAGATCAGAGGGGCTAAACCCTAGAAGCTAGCCTATGGTATGATTGTTGATGTGTCCTACGGACTAAACCCTCCAGTTTATATAGACACGGAGGGGGCTGGGGTTACACAGGGTTGGTTTACAGAGGAGGAGATCTACATCCGAATCGCCAAGCTTGCCTGCCATGCCAAAGAGAGTCCCATCTGGACACGGGACGAAGTCTTCTATCTTGTATCTTCATAGTCCATCAGTCCGGCCAAAGTATATAGTCAGGCTGTCCGGATACCCCCTTATCCAGGACTCCCTCATCGACCATGGAGGGCCTCTACATCACCTCCAAGGCCTCTCTGATGAGTTGTGAGTAGTTTACCACAGACCTTTGGGTCCATAGTTATTAGCTAGATGGCTTCTTCTCTCTCTTTGAATCTCAATACAATGTTCTCCTCGATCTTCTTGGAGATCTATTCAATGTAACTCTTTTTTGCGGTGTGCTTGTCGAAATCCGATGAATTGTGGGTTTATGATCAAGTTTATCTATGAGAAATATTTGAATCTCCTCTGAATTCTTTTATGTATGATTGGTTATCTTTGCAAGTCTCTTCGAATTATCAGTTTGGTTTGGCTTACTAGATTGATCTTTCTTGCAATAGGAGAAGTGTATAGCTTTGGGTTCAATCTTGCGGTGTCCTTTCCCAGTGACAACAGGGGCAGCAAGGCACGTATTGTATTGTTGCCATCGAGGATAAAAAGATGGGGTTTATATCATATTGCATGAGTTTATCCTTCTACATCATGTCATCTTGCTTAATGTGTTACTCTATTCTTATGAACTTAATACTCTAGATGCAGGCAGGAGTCGGTCGATGTGTGGAGTAATAGTAGTAGATGCAGAATCATTTCGATCTACTTGTTGTGGATGTGATGCCTATATACATGATCATGCCTAGATATTCTCATAACTATGCACTTTTCTATCAATCGCTCGACAGTAATTTGTTCACCCACTGTAATACTTATGCTATCTTGAGAGAAGCCACTAGTGAAACCTATGGCCCCCGGGTCTATCTTTTATCATACAAGTTTTCCATCTACTTTTATTGCTTCTTTTATTTTCCAATCTATATCATAAAAATACCAAAAATATTTATCTTATCTTATTATTTTTATCAGATCTCACTTTTGCAAGTTTCCGTGAAGGGATTGACAACCCCTTTATCGCATTGGTTGCGAGGTTCTTGTTTGTTTGTGTAGGTGCGTGGGACTTTTGAGGAGCCTCCTACTGGATTGATACCTTGGTTCCCAAAACTGAGGGAAATACTTACACTACTTTGCTGCATCACCCTTTCCTCTTCAAGGGAAAAACCAACGCATGCTCAAGAGGTAGTAGCTAGTCATATACATATAGGGGGGACTGCGTGTGCCTACAATTGAGTGAGAGGCCATCATACTTGGCTAGCTAGGCATGAGATTGTGTGTGTGCGTGTGAGATGGAGAGAGAATGAGGAAGGGAGATAGAGTTTTAGATGGGCCTATCGAGTGCAAGTGAGATATGCATGTGTATGTGTGACCCAGGTAGATGGAGAGTTTGAGAGAGGGGGGGAAGAGCTCCGAGACGACAGAGTGGTGCGTGAGAGAGTTATGGGCAACGAGCCAAGGAATTTGTGTGCGTACAATGAGTGCACTTAAGATATCTAGCTTGGACTAGAGTATCATACATAGTGTGCGAGAGAGACCTATAGATGGAGTATATATGCATGCGAACTAGAAAGACCCCCCCCACACACACACACAGAGAGAGAGAGAGAGATGGAGAGAAAGGGAGAGGGACAAACAAGGTCTGTGTGTTGGACGCGTGCGATAGAATTGAAGATTGTCAGAGAGAGAGAGAGAGAGAGAGAGAGAGAGAGAGGGAGAGGGAGAGAGCGAGAGAGCAGGAGTTCGGGAGAGGGGGAGGTCACGTTTTATGCATCAAAGACTGATATAAACCATGTTTCGATATAAACTTGCATTCAAATATTCAAATTGGAGAACATGTTGTCTGCAATCCACACATGAATGGATATATGCGTATATCAAACAAGTTCATTAATTTGACTTTCAACATGCTCATGGAGTACTATAATACTGTACAACATGCTACT
The DNA here is from genome assembly GCF_002162155.2 of Triticum dicoccoides. Classification (NCBI taxonomy): domain Eukaryota; kingdom Viridiplantae; phylum Streptophyta; class Magnoliopsida; order Poales; family Poaceae; genus Triticum; species Triticum dicoccoides. The sequence continues at coordinate 137,490,604 of NC_041387.1, read as the reverse complement.
CGATTGAGGTGTTCAATTTTGGATTTAGTTCACTATTTTGACCTAGTGAACGAGCTATTTCATTGAATCGAGATATTTCATTTTGGGTTTGATTCCCGTTTCTGAGTGGGTCAACTATTTGTCATATAGTAAATCGCTAGCAACGAGCATGTAAAAACATATTACTCCCGAGCATCATCTCTCCATCTAAAAAAGAAGTGGCAAGCTAATATTTCAAAATTTGATTCAAATCGACTTGGTAAGGTAGACGTGGATGCTCATTCTCCCAAAATTTGAACGAACCATTAAACATCCTCTGCTCGGTGGAATTCACCCAGCAAATAAATGGGAGACGCGAAATTACCGTCCTATATGGGACACGCATCAATTGGCCCATTGTACATTGAGGGTAGGTTTGTAACTTCATCCAAGCGCGCCTTCTCCTCGGCCAAAATGACATGTGCCGAATAATTCATAAACCATGGTCGGCAAAACACGCTCTCCTCGCTCGAAATAGCTTGTGCCCACTATTTCAAAACACGCTCTCCTCACCCAAAATCGCTCGCGCCCACTATATTTCAAAACACGCCCTCCTCGGCCGAAATCGCTCCCGTCCACTATTTTGGGAGAAGCAAAGTTACTCTATTATCCCCGACCCTCAGTACACAGACCCAAGCTGAGAAGCCTAAAGGCAGGGGTAGAACTGTAACTCCCCCTCACATATCAGACAAATGCGTCCGTTAGACATGGTTCCCCTCCCCTCCCAATCCCCCCCCCATTCATACCTCGTGGGCGCCAAATCACCTTCTCCCCGGAAGCTTCCTTCTTACGAGCTGTCTCAGCCCCTCCTCCATGGCGCCCCCCACTGCACCAATTTCACAGCCGCCCTCCTCCCTAATGCCGGAGACGCTATCCATTTGTCGTCATGCACTGGGCCGTGTGCCTCTTACTCCGTGCTGCTGGAGCTGCCTCGACGACGGCCGCATGAACTGTAATGGAGCCGATTCACGCCCGCCATTGTTCATGGCGACGGAGCGGCTCCAACTTCAGATCCGTCCAGAGTCCCGGCGCTGCTTCCCCGTACTCGTCGACCGTCGCGACGTTGATGTTTCCCTGCCTCCTGTCGCCACCGCAACCGCGCCGGCCTCACCGACTCAGCAGCTAGACCTGCCTACTTCACCATGCCGCCAGATAGGTCGCACCCTCATCTCAAATCACTTTATTTAGGCGTCAGTTGTCTGAATTTTTATTCTCGGCCAATCGATCCCCAATGGGAAGCAGCACCCCTTGAGGCGGCAGAGCTCCTAGGCTGCTGGTTGGCTGGTGTCTAACGTAAGGGTGCGGGGCCATAAGTTCGTAGCGGAAGCAGTGCTTAGATGGCTATCTTAGACTTGCGTGGATTGAAGGTACTGCCACCACCGGATTTGGATGACGAGGAGTCTTTGTGGATTGGCCCGGGGGTGGCGCAACCACGGCAGTGCGGTGGGGCAGGGAGCGGGGTTTTGGCTGGGGCCACGGATGGCAGAGGACAGGCTGCTCTGCTGTTGGTCGCTGGCTCTTCGGGGAAGATTCCGAACAGTGTCGGATGGGAGGCACAAGACGGCCATCAAGCCATCCGGGCCACACCGTCAACAATTTAGTCTTCAGTCAACACACGTGTGACCACTCTCGTACCTTGCTATTGATCTCTTAGTGTATTTCTTTAGATCAAAGAGATATGTCGTTCTTAACATTATGCATTATATGCATCTTCAGCCACACCGTTTTCCGACTCACCACAGCTACTCCAACAAGGGAAGTATACATCAGAAGGGAGCTATAGTCCCCACTCAACAGTTCCCTACATCGAATGCGTGTGCCCGACATGGACAGCCACAACAACTGCAGGGCCATCGACAAGTCAGCACATGATGCTCACTCCTATGGATGGCGATCAGATGGGTCGTACCCTCATCTTACTTGTGTGCAACATTTATGGCTTTGTTATTCATCTAAGCATGGAAAACATATTATCACATTTCACTGTATATTCATGCTGATCTCTTACGGGTCTTGTTCAGGAGTTAACGTTGTTCCATAGTTCAGCTAAGATACTTGTTCTTTAGGTAACGTTGTTCCATAGTTATCATCCATCAGCCAATGATATCCCATAGGCTGGTGATTATAGTATTATACCACATCTAGTATTACCTATGTTGTTCTTTAATACTTTTGTGTGCCATCTAGTTAATCTCGAGTACAAATGATACATATTCTGTAGCTTTCATCTGTGTTCTCCCTTTAGTATTTGAGACCTATTGCTGCTAGTTAACCCTAGTCCTACTATTTATGTCGTCTCCTACAGGCACTCGTTACATAAATCTAACTACTAGTTGTCTTCCATGCATGTCAGATATAATTGCACACACTGATATATCCACAAGAACCTCACGAAGCAATGTAAAGGCCAATAAACTTGATGTCAATGATACCCAATATGATGGAACATGTAAAGGCAGTTCTTCAGAAGACTTGCAGAAAGATGATGAATCCTCTTCACCCCACAAGGTCCTTGCTCTAACTTGGCCTGTGATATGGGTACAACATGCATATAATGTCCTGGAGTGTATATACTCTGTTGCAATGCCATGTGCTTAGCATGCTGATCATGCATGTAAATATGTCATGCCTTCCTGTTTTTCAGTACCTATTCAATTCATGATAACATGTTTTCAAATTCAAGTATTGTCATTCTACTCTATCGCAATGCCATCTGCTTAATTTGGACATCATGCTTCTGAATATCTTATGCATTGTTATTCATTAGTATGTACTTCATTTGTCTACCATACCATGTTTTTTTACATTGAAGTGTTGTTCTAGTGCTCTGTTGCAATGCCATCTTAGTTCCCCAATCATACATGTGTATGTTACCTTAGTTTTTTCTGTACGTATTCTGCTAGCATATGGTTTTACATTCAACTAGTGTTTTTTCACTGTGTTGTCTTGTCGTATCCCTAGCTCTTACACCATATCCGGATTACATGTTGCCAAAATGGATAAAAAAGGATGTATCTAGAACTGAAATACGCCTAGACCCATCCATGTTTTTCCGGATGGAGGGAATACATGTCAATATGCCATGCCTTTCTATTCTTCAGTACCTATTCCATCTCTCTGCTGTAGCATGTTTTATAATTAAAGCACCATTCTTCTATACAAGGCATGCAAGGGGAAGTCGACTATGTTAGAATCTGAAGGGTTACAAACAAGGCCTTTGCAAAAGATCCAAATCTTAGGAGATAATAAACCAACTCCAATTTTTATAGATACTGCTCCAGCACAGAGAAACCCAACTCCTACTGATAATAAGCAGATTCCAGTGGCCAAAGAACTAGTTCGCTCCAGTCCAGAAAAAAATATGTCAACTCCATTCTAAGAAGCGTGTGCGTATCCTTGCATCATGAAATTTTATGGCATGTTGATCATATTTTCTACATGTTTCTTACCCATCTCTCTTTTAGAAAAAAAGCTTAACAGATAGAAGAATTTCTGCACTGGTATCGTCTGTGAGGAAAGATTCTTGCAGGAATTCTCTGTGCTCCAATGCAGATGTAAGTACCTGTTGTATATCACTATATTTTTACATCAACATGTATTTTGTTAATCGGCATGAATCCAACCTTTATCTAATCTAAATTTAGTTGTAGCAAAATGTATGATTAAAGGCCACAATGTTGACTTTTGTAAGGAAAATTGCTTGGTAGTTTTGCATCCTGAGCCGCATGAGTGTACTATCGCATATCAGTGGGTTTGAATACTTTGGTTCTGTAGTGGGTTTTCAGTGTTTTTTTACTGTGTTGTCCTGTCGTATCCCTATATCTTACATCATACTCCCTCCGTCCGGATTACATGTCGCAGAAATGGATAAAACTAGATGTATCTAGAACTGAAATATGCCTAGACCCATCCATTTATTTCCAGATGAAGGGAATACATGTCAATATGTCATGCCTTTCTATTCTTCAGTACCTATTCCATCTCTGTTGTAGCATGTTTTATAATTGAAGCACCATTCTTCTATATAAGGCATGCAAGGGGAAGACGGCTATGTTAGAATCTGAAGGGTTACAAACCAGGTCTTTGCAAAAGATCCAAATGCCAGGAGATAATAAACCAACTCCATTTTTCATAGATACTGCTCCAGCACAGAGAAACCCAACTCCCACTGATAATAAGCAGATTCCACTAGCCAAAGAACTAGTCCGCTCCAGTCCAGCAAAAGAATGTCAACTCCATTCTAAGAAGTGTGTGTGTATCCTCGCATCATGAAATTTTATAGCATTCTGATCATATTTTCTACATGTTTCTTACCCATCTCTCTTTTAGAAAATAAGGTTAAATGATAGAAGACTTCCTTCATTGGGATTGTATTCGAGGAAAATATCTTGCGGGAATTCTCTGTGTTCCAATGCTGATGTAAGTACCTTTTGTATATCACTATATTTTTACATAAGCATGTATTTTGTTAATCGGGGTGAATCCAACCTTTATCTGATCTAAAATTAGTTGTAGCAAAAATTAAAGGCGCCAATGTTGATTTTTGTAAAGAAAACTGCTTGGTAGTTTTGCATAATGAGTCGCATGAGTGTACTATATCATATCAAGCACATTACTGAATTGTAGTGCTGCTCTGGTTGCCCATTCATTCATTGTGTCAATGTTGCTTTCGTATTACCATACCTGGATGAGGATAGCTGTGCCATATTGTGTTAATTTGGTGTAGGCTAGTTGCCCAAACATTCGTTGTATCAATGTTGCTTTCCTATTATCTGACTTGGCCAATGATAGCAATGCTAGTGTGTTAATTTGGCGCAAGCTACTGAAGATAAGAAGACAAACTCTGAAAACAGTAAGGCAACCTGAGGGAGTCCTGGACTAGGTGGTGTCCGGATAGCCGAACTATCATCATCGGCCGGACTCCAAGACTATGAAGATACAAGATTGAAGACTTCGTCCCGTGTCCGGATGGGACTTTCCTTGGCGTGGAAGGCAAGCTTGGCGATATGGATATGTAGATCTCCTACCATTGTAACCGACTCTGTGTAACCCTAGCCCTCTCTGATGTCTATATAAACCGGATGGCTTTAGTCCGTAGGACGAAGAACAATCATACCACAGGCTAGCTTCTAGGGTTTAGCCTCCTTGATCTCATGGTAGATCTACTCTTGTAACACACATCATCAATATTAATCAAGTAGGACGTAGGGTTTTACCTCCATCAAGAGGGCCCGAACCTGGGTAAAACATCGTGTCCCTCGTCTCCTGTTACCATCCGCCTAGACGCACAGTTTGGGACCCCCTACCCGAGATCCGCCGGTTTTGACACCGACATTGGTGCTTTCATTGAGAGTTCCTCTATGCAGTCGCCGATAGGCTCGATGGCTTCTCCGATCATCATCAACGACGCAGTCCAGGGTGAGACCTTCCTCCCCGGACAGATCTTCGTATTCGGCGGCTTTGCACTACGGGCCAATTCGCTTGGCCATCTAGAGCAGATCGAAAGTTACGCCCCTGGCCGTCAGGTCAGATTTGGAAGTTTGAACTTCACGGCCGACATCCGTGGGGACTTGATCCTCGATGGATTCGAGCCACAGCCGAGCATGCCGCACTGTCACGACGAGCATGATTTAGCTCTGCGACCGGACAGTACCCTGGAGGCCGCACTCGAGCCCGCTCCGATCTTCAATTTGGAGCCGGCTGCGTAGATCGAGGACGGATGGTTAGACATCGCCTCGAGGGCTGCAACCTCTACGGCGATAGAGCCGAACACTAACCTTGTTCCTCACGAAGCTCGCGGCTCCGAGGTGCCGGACTCCTTGCCGGACTCCGAACCTCCCGCACCCCCTCCGATCGAATCCGATTGGGCGCCGATCATGGAGTTCACCGCGGCGGACATCTTTCAACACCCACCTTTTGGCGACATCTTGAGTTCGCTGAAGTATCTCTCGTTATCAGGAGAGCCCTGGCCGGACTGCGGCCAGGACGGTTGGGATGCGGACGACAAAGAAATTCAAAGCCCACCCACCACCCACTTGGTAGCCACTGTCGATGATCTAACCGACATGCTAGACTACGACTCTGAAGACATCGACGGTATGGAAGACGATGCCGGAGACGACCAAGAACCAGCGCCTACTGGGCACTGGAAAGCCACCTCATCATATGACATATACATGGTGGATATCCCAAAGGATGGGAATGGCGAAGGGGCAGCGGAGGATGACCCCTCCAAGAAACAGCCCAAGCGTCAGCGTCAGCGGCGCCGCTCTAAATCCCGCCAGAGCAAAAACAAAGATTCCGGCACCGGAGATAATAATACACCGGACAGTGCCGAAGACAACCCACTCCAGCAAGATCCAGCGCAGGAGGACGGAGACGCCAGCCCTCGTGAGAGAGCGGCAGAAGAAGAGGTAGAGGACTACATGCCTCCCTCCGAAGACAAGGCAAGCCTCGACGACGACGAATTCGTCGTGCCTGAGGATCCCGTCGAACAAGAGCGTTTTAAACGCAGGCTTATGGCCACGGCAAACAGCCTCAAGAAAAAGCAGCAACAGCTTAGAGCTAATCAAGATCTGCTAGCCGACAGATGGACTGAAGTCCTCGCGGCCGAAGAGCATGAGCTCAAACGCCCCTCCAAAAGCTACCCTAAACGCAAGTTGCTCCCCCGATTAGAGGAGGAGGCGTATGAACCCGCATCACCAGGAGACAATACGGCTGACCGACCACCCCGTGGTCACGACAGAGAGGCCTCTAGGCCCCTCACTAGACCCGTACCCCAGCATCACTCGAAAGGCACAAGGCCACAGGGGAACGCTCCGGACTTGCGAGATATATTGGAGGATAGGGCAAGACAATCAAGATCGATCTATGGATCCCGAGGGCGCCCCATGATACGTGACAACAACTGTCGCACCGGACACAGTAAGTCCGGCCGGGCCGAACAAAACAGACAAAGCTCTTTTGAGCTCCGTCGTGATATCGCCCAGTACAGAGGCGCCTCACACCCACTATGCTTCACAGATGAAGTAATGGATCATCAAATCCTCGAAGGGTTTAAACCCGTGAATATTGAATCTTACGATGGCACAACAGACCCCGCGGTCTGGATCGAAGACTACCTCCTTCACATCCACATGGCCCATGGTGACGATCTTCACGCCATCAAATATCTCCCCCTCAAGCTTAAAGGACCAGCCCGGCATTGTCTTAACAGCTTGCCAGCAGAGTCAATTGGGAGTTGGGAAGACCTGGAAGCCGCATTTCTCGATAACTTCCAAGGCACGTATGTGCGACCACCAGACGCTGATGACCTAAGCCACATAATTCAGCAGCCAGACGAATCGGCTAGACAATTCTAGACACGGTTCTTGACCAAGAAAAACCAAATCGTCGACTGTCCGGATGCGGAGGCCCTTGCAGCCTTTAAGCATAATATCCGCGACGAGTGGCTTGCCTGGCACCTAGGACAGGAAAAGCCGAAATCCATGGCGGCCCTTACATCACTCATGACCCGCTTCTGCGCGGGTGAGGACAGCTGGTTAGCACGCAGCAACAACCTCAGCAAAAATTCTGGCAGTCCGGATATCAAGGACCGTAATGGCAGGCCGCGTCGTAACAAAAACAAACGCCGCATCAACGGCGATAACAGTGAAGATACAGCAGTCAATGCCGGATTCAGAGGCTCTAAACCCGGTCAGTGGAAAAAGCCATTCAAAAGAACTACTCTGGGTCCGTCCAAGTTGGACCGAATACTCGACCGCTTGTGCCAGATACATGGCACCCCTGAAAAGCCAGCTAACCACACCAACAGGGACTATTGGGTATTCAAGCAGGCAGGCAAGTTAATTGCTGAAAACAATGACAAGGGGCTACATAGAGATGACGAGGAAGAGACCCGACCGCCGAACAATAGAGGACAGAAGGGTTTCCCCCCACAGGTGCGGACGGTGAACATGATATACGCAATGCACATACCCAAAAGGGAGCGGAAGCGTGCACTCAGGGATGTATACGCGATGGAGCCAGTTGCCCCGAAGTTCAATCCATGGTCCTCCTGCCCGATCACTTTTGACCGGAGGGACCACCCCACCAGCATCCGCCATGGCGGATTCGCCGCATTGGTTCTAGACCCAATCGTCGATGGATTTCACCTCACCAGAGTCCTGATGGACGGCGGCAGCAGCCTGAACCTGCTTTATCAGGACACAGTGCACAAAATGGGCATAGACCCCTCAAGGATTAAACCTACCAAGACGACCTTTAAAGGCGTCATACCAGGTGTAGTAGCCAATTGTACAAGCTCAGTTACACTGGAAGTGGTCTTCGGATCCCCAGATAACTTCCGGAGCGAGGAATTAATCTTCGACATAGTTCCGTTCTACAGCGGCTATCATGCCCTGCTCGGACGTACCGCGTTCGCAAAGTTCAACGCGGTGCCGCACTACGCATACCTCAAGCTCGAGATGCCAGGCCCTCGAGGAGTCATCACGGTCAACGGAAACACTGAACGTTCTCTCCGCATGGAGGAACATACAGCAGCTCTTGCGGCAGAAGTACAATGCAGCCTCTTAAGGCAGTTCTCGAGTCCGGCCGTTAAGCGGCCGGACACAGCTAAGCGCACCCGGAGTAACCTACAACAAGACCACCTGGCACGTGCCGAGCACTCGTAGCAGTGCGGCCCCAACCCCAGCCCCTGTAAAACATCAAGACAGGTCCTTCGCGTACACCATTACGCTCTGAAGATACCATGGTCATGGGGAGAGGGGCGCGACCACGATAGGCCCAGACGGCAGCTCAACCACACCAGGGGCTCTCAAGTGTGTCGTTCTTTTTCTTTTTTCTTTTTCTTCTCCTTTTTATTTTTACTCACAGGACTCCGTTCGTCAGAGGCGCTGTCCGGCAGTAGACCTGCCGAACTCATGATGCAACAGCCAGGGAAGAAGAAAGGCTACAGCGAATATTCAGGTGGTCTCCATTACGAGCATTAAATCTATTTTATGCACCATTCCGCAGCCTACCCCTGGAGGGGGACATGTTTAACAGTCCCATCCCTTGCTTATCGCACCATTTGTATCGTTTTGCACTTATAGCAGTTTTTCTTGAATAAGTAATGCAGCACCTTTCTGCTTCCAATTGCATTTTTCTTTTATACATATGTTCATTTATGACATTACGCATCCGTACGTTTTGGTACGGCTAAATACACCAGGGGCTTATGTTTCCCGCATCATGGTGTGATAACTCCGAACACTTTCACAAGTGCGGCACCCCGAACTTATAGCACTATATGCATCAGCTCCGAATCATGTCTTGGGTCAATAGTTGGGTTTGCCCGGCTCCCATGTTTTGGTACCTTACGTTCCGTTGTATCGGCTAAGGTAGCACTGGGAGAACCACTGCGATTGCGCCCCAGTTGAGCTGGGTTAACGCCTCAGTGGAGAAAGCTAAAACTGACTGTCATGATGAGGCGAGAGCTGGTCGCTGTTCGAGAGGTTTTTTGGGAGTCCCTAAAGACTTATGCCGCTTAGAGCGAGGAGCCGGATTTTTTTCCGGCCCAGGCGTGGATAGCGCCCCAAATTCGGCCTTCCGAAGACTAGAGGCTTCGCCGAAATTTAAAATTATAGAATTCTATGGCTAAGTGAGAGTGTTCAAGCATTATAAGTCCGGTTGCCTTGTTCGTTGTGTTGAGCGCCTCCCTAGATGGACCCAAATATGGGAACAAGAGCGCTCAAATTTATCCTGAACACCCCAGCACTCGTGGCGTGGGGGCTGAAGCCGACGACTTGCCATCTCTCAGATTTGATAAACAGCCGCACAGAAGGTAATATTTTAAATTAAAAAGTGTTTCTTAGCACAAATGAACTAAGTTTTCAGCGCACAGGATAACAAAATGCGAGTCTACTCAAATACTACATCTTTGGAGCACTCACCCGCAATAGTGCGGGCGCCCTTCAGCACACTCTTATAATACATCTCGGGCGTGCGATGCTCCTTGCCCTCCGGTGGTGGGTCTGTCACGAGCTTCTGGGCATCCATCTTGCCCCAGTGCACCTTTGCACGGGCAAGGGCCCGACGGGCACCTTCAATACAGGCGGAGTGCTTGATGACTTCAACCCACGGGCAGGCATCCACCAGCCGCCGCACCAGGCCGAAGTAGCTCCCAGGCATGGCCTCCTTAGGCCACAGCCGAACTATGAGGCCCTTCATGGCCTATTCGGCCGCCTTGTGGAGCTCGACCAGCTGCTTCAGCTGGTCGCTTAGGGGCACCGGATGTCCAGCCTCAGCATACTGAGACCAGAAGACCTTCTCCGTCGAGCTCCCCTCCTCGGCCCGGTAGAACGCGGCAGCATCGGACACGCTGCGAGGAAGATCTGCGAACGCTCCTGGAGAGCTCCAAATTCGGGTAAGCGACAGGTAATTAACACTCACATGCTTACTTTGCATGAAAAATGCCTTACCCACTGCTATTTTCTTTACCGCCTCGATCTCCTGGAGGGCCTTGTAGGCTTCGGCCTTAGTGGCTTTGGCACTCTCTAGAGCCGTTGCAAGCTCAGACCCTCGAGTCTTCGAGTCATGCTCCAGGCTCTCATGTTTTTGCACGAGATCCTGGAGCTCTTGCTGTACCTCCGCCACCTGGGCCTCCTGCTTCTCTCGCTCGGTGCGCTCCGCGGCCGCATTGCGTTCGGCCGTGGTCACCGCCTCTTTCAGGGTCGCCACCTCGTTAGTGGCCCCCGCAACACCCACGTTATCCTTGTCATTCTTTTTGCAACCAAAATCCTTTTCTGTAAGGTACAATTTTAATAAGGTGTTACTCACCTTGCTTGTCCTCGAGCTGCTTCTTGGCACGGCCGAGTTCGTTCTCGGACCGCTCGAGGTTTTCCTTCAAAGTATTGACCTCCGCAGTCAGTGTGGCAGAAGCCAACAGTGCAGCCTGCAATCCCATATCGACATATTTTTTATGACTCCTGCGTATATCTTCTTAGATCCTCAGTCCGGCTTTTCTTTCCGAACACCGAATCGAGCATCAGGGGCTACTGTCTATGCGGTACTATTTTACATATCTCAAAATTCTTACCTCAAAGCATGTTAGAAGGTTGCTGCAGGCTTCGGTCAGCCCGCTCTTGGAGAGCTGCACCTTTTGAATCACCGCACTCATAACAGTGGGGTGTTCCTCTTCAATGGAGGCGCCATTGAGCGCCTCCAGTAAGTTATTCGGCGGCTCCGGTTGGGCGCAGGCTGCCGGTGTCATGGTCTTGCCCTTCTTATGAAGGGGCCGCCCGCCGGACTCCGGAGCCACTATGGGATCCGAAGCCGAGTCCAGTGCAAAGTCCGGGAGGTTGTCCTACGACACCTCCGGGGCCTCCTTCTCCTAGCGGGTCCCTTCCCGAGATCCCACCTCGGCATCGTCCGTGTCACGGGTGGTGGAGGCGGTCGAAAGAGAATCCATATCCGACGCACCTAAGGACCCGCTCGACAAAGCGGGAAGATCGTCCTTGGGCGGACTGCAGGGTTGTATGCGGCATTAGAAAGACACTGTGTGGCAAAATAGAAAAACCATGAAGTTATTCGGGAGTCCGGATACTCACGATCTCGCCAGGGGCTTGGCCCTTGGAGGCTAGTCCTCGTCGTCATCACTGGCGTTGGCAGAGCAGTCCGGGGGAAGAGTTTTTCCCTTCTTGGACCCTTTGGCCTCCCTCGTTGGGGAGGCCTTCCTTTTCTTCTCTCCCCCCGCTGGGGGAGAGGCTTTCTTCTTCTCCTCCTCACCTTGGTGAGAGGAGTCAGCCTCGGAGTCGTCATCCGATAGCACCTGAAAGCGGGAACTCTTCCGAGTCCCCGTGGCCTTCTTCTCCGGCACCACATGGGGTGCCGGAGCCAGCAGCCCCGTCAAACGGGCGTCCGCTGGGTCCTCTGGCAATGGGGCCGGACAGATAGCCTGTTCGGCCTTCTTCAGACAGTCCTGTCAAAGGAAAGGGAGTTTAGATCCCACATAGAGTCAAACTATGGAAAATAAGCGTCCCTTAAAGGACAAAATAACTTACCTCATCAGCTGGACGCTCCAAGTTGAATCCGCGATCTTCAGTAGCGGATGCGGGAGCCTCGGCGCCCTTGAACAGCACCTTCCAGACATCTTCGTACGTAGTGTCGAAGAGCCCATTCAAAGTTTGGTGCTGCGCCGGATCGAACTCCCACATGTTGAAGCCCCGTCGTTGGCACGGGAGAATCTGGCGGATGAGCATGACCTGGACTACGTTGACAAGCTTGAGCTTCTTGTCCACTAGCTTTTGGATACAAGCTAGGAGTCCGGTCAGCTCCTCCGAATCACCCCATGTCCGGCCGCTCTCTTTCCAGGAGGTGAGCCGTGTGGGGATGCCGGATCTGAATTCGGGGACCGCTGCCCATTCAGGGTCACGCGGCTCGGTGATGTAGAACCACCCCGATTGCCACCCCTTGATGGTTTCCACGAAAGTGCCCTCAAGCCAAGTAACGTGGGACATCCGGCCCACCATGGCTCGACCGCACTCCGCTTGGCTGCCCTTCACAACCTTCGGCTTGACACTGAAGGTCTTGAGCCACAAGCCGAAGTGGGGCTGGATGTAGAGGAAGGCCTCACACACGACGATAAACGCCGAGATGTTGACGATGAAATTCGGGGCCAAATCATGGAAATCCAGGCTGTAGTAGAACATGAGCCCCCGGACAAAGGGATGGAGTGGGAAGCCCAGTCCGCGGAGGAAATGGGGAAGGAATACTACCCTCTCATGGGGCTTGGGGGTGGGAATGAGCTCTCCCTCGTTGGGAAGCCGGTGCCGATGTCACTGGACAAGTATCCGGCGTTGCGCAGCTTCTGGATCTGCCCCTCCGTGACGGAGGAGGCCATCCACTTGCCTCCTGCTCCGGACATAGTTGGAGAAGGTTGAGGTGAGATGTGCGGGCTTGGGTGCTGGAGCTCGGGTTTGCAAAGATGGGTAAGCCAAGGAGGAAGAAGGCGCAGGTAATAGGGTTGGATCTTTATCCCCTTATATGGGCGGACGAAAACATGCGTCCCCACCGGCCTGATAAAACTCGCTTATCCCCCAAGCGCCGCAATCAATGGCGCGGTTGGGTTACCCACGTCCATATTGATGGGAATCCCAGAATAAGGGGAACACGATCTCTGCTTCGACAAAACGTGCCAAGGAAACCGCTTCGCTAAACGCGTTGAGGTGGTACAAAAAATAATTTAAGTAAAGGCTTGGTAGTGGTGTGACGTCACGCCATCAAATACGCCAGCAGATTGAACTTGTGTAAATGTTATTCTCTCTACGGTGGCATGTGGAAATTATTTTTGCAGAGCCGGACACTATCCTGGTGTTCACAATATTCTATAAATTATTCGGAGGAGGAACCCGCCTTGCAATGCCGAAGACAATATGCGTGCCGGACTCGTCATCATTGAAGCCTGGTTTAGGGGCTACTGAGGGAGTCCTGGACTAGGGGGTGTCCGGATAGCCGAACTATCATCATCGGCCGGACTCCAAGACTATGAAGATACAAGATTGAAGACTTCGTCCCGTGTCCGGATGGGACTTTCCTTGGCGTGGAAGGCAAGCTTGGCGATACGGATATGTAGATCTCCTACCATTGTAACCGACTCTGTGTAACCCTAGCCCTCTCCGGTGTCTATATAAACCGGATGGCTTTAGTCCGTAGGACGAAGAACAATCATACCATAGGCTAGCTTCTAGGGTTTAGCCTCCTTGATCTCGTGGTAGATCTACTCTTGTAACACACATCATCAATATTAATCAAGCAGGACGTAGGGTTTTACCTCCATCAAGAGGGCCCGAACCTGGGTAAAACATCGTGTCCCTCATCTCCTGTTACCATCCGCCTAGATGCATAGTTCGGGACCCCCTACCCGAGATCCGCCAGTTTTGACACCGACACAACCCCATTGTTTCTTTCCAATAAATCTTGGCTAGGTAATATGCCAATAACTCATGATTAATCTGTTTGGTTCCCCTCCTAATTTATGTTATGATGCAGTGGTCGAGACACTCTCCACTATCAATAATACAAGCCTGCCAAAATCGCCATCTAAATCTGTTCAGTATCCTCTGTCTCGAATGCAACGGAAAAATGTATGTTTGTGAACCAATTAATGCCTGAAGCAATGATGGAAATGGTGGAGGAATCAGAGGTGTAGATTCGTGCGACACAACAACTGATTAATGTTTTCAGAGACAGTGTAGCAAAGCAGCAAGAACTTGCCCACATGCTTATGGGTGTCATCCGTGTTGAGGTTGCAGATTGTGACGTTGTAGATCATTAGTTTCTGTTCATTTATTTGCACTGGCATCAATATTTGATTGCCCAATGGGTGTAATTTCCTGTAATATATGCTGGATGTGCAACGTTTTTCCCTGTATGCCGTACCCTTGCTTGATCGGTTTTGGTCCTGTGCATAATTGCTCGTCGTAATGGGCTCAAATTATCTAATTTGGCCTAAAGACATGTATGAACTTTAGTGGGCCCATTAAGTTAATGGGTCGTTACTAGGCCAAAAGTTAATGGTTGGCCCTCTTACCTCCCGAGTCGTTAACAGGCCGACATCGAAGCGCGCAATAGGTGGGCCCAATTGATTTCACGGGCCGTTAACATGTCGTTACTAAGTTCGGGCTACATATGGCCCAACTATACTGTGGGCCTTTAGCGGGCCGAAAGAGACAGCGGCCTTGTACTGGACCATGAAGAGCATGGGCCGCTAAGAGGCCGAAAGTCAGGTCGTATTGTAAATGGCCCAACTGTGTTGTGGGACTTTAGTAGGCCGAAAGAGAAACCAGGCTGGTATTGGACCATGAAGGGCATGGGCCGTTAAAAGGCCAAAACTCATGTCCGACTACAAATGGCCCAACTCATTTATGGTCCGTTAACAGGCTGAAAGGCACACAGGGCCGGGAATTTGCCCAACACTTAAATGGGTCGCTAAAAGGCCAAAACTCAGGTCCGACTACAAATGGCCCAACTGATTTATGGGTCGTCAACAGGCTGAAAGAGACACCGGGCCGGAAATTGGCGCAACACTTAAATGGGTCGCTAAAAGGCCGAAACTCAGGTCCAACTACAAATGGCCCAACCGATTTATGGGCCGTTGAGAGGCTAAAAGACACACCGGGCCGGAAATTAGCCCAACATTTAAATGGGCCGCTAAAAGGCCAAAAGATGTACATCCTGAAAATTGGCCCATCGATTGAATGGGCCATTAACAGGCCGAAATCTCATCGGGCCGATATTGAGCCCAAATATATAGCGGCCTGTTAACGGGCTCGAATTGACGATGGGCCGCAATGGTGCCAAATCTTTAACGGGCCGTTGACGGGCTGAATTGGCACATCTCGTATGGGTCGTGGGCTTAAATGGACCTGACACAAGTAGGCCTTATATGGGCGGACCTGCTAATTTTTACTGGGCCGGCCTTTTTCATCGGAATGGGCCACTGTTGGGTCGTGCCACATGTCGACCTATCATAGGCGCCTCGTGTCCAATGAGTGGATGACATATGTCCCAATGGTGATGCAACATGTGTTTCCTCCGGCCAATGATGATTTTACACGTGCAAAATTCCCATTGGTCTGGGCTGTTAATGGGTCATCGGATCCAAAATGGGACCCGGTAGCTTAACGGCATTCCATTATGGTGGATGCCACGTGTCGGTCACCCTTGACGAAAGCACTTCTGTGATGCACGATTTATCGTCATGGAAGTGGACACTTCCATGATGATAATGTTGGTAATGTCATGGAACACTTCTACGACAGCACAGGTATGACTATCTTGATTCTGTCATAATATCGTCATGGATGTACATGCATGACAAAAAACACGACCTACTGTGACAAACACGTATCATCAGGGAAGTGTATTTTTTTGTGGTGTTGGTTGTGGCAATTCGAATGAATTTTTCACTTGGCTCATCGTAGGCCCGGCGAACGGAGCTGCTACTAGAGGATGCCTCCGAGGATCTCCTCCTCGAAGAACTTCTTCCAAAGAAGTTTGTAATGTTCGCGTACAATTTCTGAAAAATTTTGGACATGAAAAATTTATTAACAAAAATTCACAAGATTGATAGCAACTACTCATAGGGATGTATAGAAGCCATAGCAAGCATTCAAACTACTTAGAACTCTAAGAATTCAACATGCAAGCTTATCTATAGCAGCACCAAGACTAGCTAATTATTCTAAATATAAACCACAAAAACAAAAACTAATTGGACACATGGAGGAGTCACATACCAAGCAACAAATCCTGAAACAGTTTCGGAAACGGAGCTTCGAGCAAAGAGATCGAAATCCACGGTCTCATGAGCAAGAACACGAGAGAGAGAGAATGGTAGTGATTTTTTCTGTGTGAATGGAGTGGTGTGGGAGGAAGAAGTAAGTGAGGGGGCCCACCAGGTGGGCAGCACCCACCAGGGCGCGCTTGGGGGTGCTGGCGCACCCAGGTGGGTTGTGCCCACCTGGTGCACCTCCCTCGGGTGTTATTTGCACCAGAAATACATAATTATTCAGAAAAAACCATGTGAGGTTTTCAGAGCATTCTGAGGACTTCTATTTTTGGGTCATTTTTTTATTGCACAGAAAAAGCAGAAAATAGACAAGGCATGGCATTTTATTTTATTTAACTAATAAAAACAGAAAACAAAAGGTAGGGACAGAAGGTAGTGCTTACTAAATTAATCAACTTCATGCCTCTCAAAAATGATCCATTAATAAGGTTGATCAAGTCTTATTAACAACCACTTTTGATTAGCATGAAACCGAAGAACTTTTGTAAACCACTAAGTTACCTCAATGGGGATATGAATGTCCCCAACAATAAGTATTTCATACTTCTTTTGACAGAAGGTAGAGGTAGTTGAAAACTTCCAATAATGATTGTCGGAGATTTTTCAATAACATTAATACCATTCACTTGGAATTGTTTCTTCGGAAAGTGCACCGTATGATCATTACCATTGATATGAAAAGTGACCTTGATTTTATTGCAATCAATAACAGCCCCTATGGTATTCAAGAAGGGTCTACCAAGGATAATCGATGTATTTTCATCCTCGGCCATCTCAAGTATAACAAAGTCAGTCAAAATAGTAACACTAGCTCACTGTCCCTTTGTTTTTCACACTTGTAAGGGCATATTTATCCCCAAGGTGTTTTGGTGATTAATGACAATGTTTTTGCGGACTAATCATGTGCATTGCGATTTTCAGAGATTCATCCTTTGGCACAAGACGATTCCCTCCCCTCGGTGCTTTATTCAAGACGGTGCAGCTCCTTCGTTTCTCTATTGGTGGACTAGTTGCGTAGGAGTCACCGTACTATCAAGAGGGGATCCGCTTTGGTATGGCTTGGGTGGAATCAACACGTACACATACTTATTGCACCCATTGTTCCTTCCCGCTTCAATGGAGTTCTCATTCCCCTCTCCGCTCTCTTTGTCTGGCCCCAGCGGTAGTACCACGGGCCATAGCGGTAGTACCACCGAAGACAGCAAGCGGTAGTACTGCTCCACAGCGGTAGTACCGCTTACTGGTTTCTTCCGTAGTACCGCTGTGGCTCCGGGCCACTACTGCCTCGACTCGAGCCCTCGTTTTCTCGTGTTAGGTTCTGTGGTACTTGTCGCGGAAGTAGTGGTGGTAGTACCGCTCCCGAGCGGTAGTACCGCCTGTACCTCCGCGGTAATACCGCTCTGGGGCCAGGACCCTGCTCCCCTCTTGTGAGAGGCAGTACCGCTGGGTGGCGCGGTAGTACCACTGGTGCAGCGCTAGTACCGCCCACCCAAGCGGTAGTACCGCTCTCTACGGGGCTGCTTGGGGGGGTAACGGTTGGATTGTTCCCCCCACTATATAAAGGGGTCTTCTTCCCCAAAGTTGACCTACCTCTTCCCCCAAAAGCTCCATTGTTGCTCCAAGCTCCATTTTTGCCCGATCTCTCTCCCTAGCCAATCAAACTTGTTGATTTGCTCGGGAGTGGTTGAGAAGGCCCAGATCTACACTTCCACCAAGAGAAATTTGATCCCCCCCCCACAATCCCTAGCGGATCTTGTTACTCTTGGGTGTTTGAGCACCCTAGACGGTTGAGGTCACCGCGGAGCCATAGTCCATTGTGGTGAAGCTTCATGGTGTCGTTGGGAGCCTCCAATTAAGTTGTGGAGATTGCCCCAACCTTGTTTGTAAAGGTTCGGTCGCCACCTTCAAGGGCACCAATAGTGGAATCACGGCATCTCGCATTGTGTGAGGGCGTGAGGAGATTACAGTGGTCCTAGTGACTTCTTGGGGAGCATTGTGCCTCCACACCGCTCTAACGGAGACATACTTCCCCTCAAAAGGAAGGAACTTCGGTAACACATCCTCATCTCCACCGGCTCCACTCTTGGTTAACTCGTGCCTTTACTTGTGCAAGCTTACTTGTGTTGTATCCCTTGCTTGCTTGTGTGCTAGTTGTTGTTACATCATATAGGTTGCTCACCTAGTTGCATATCTAGACAACCTACTTTGATGCAAAGTTTAATTTGGTAAAGAAAAGTTTAAAAAGTGTTAGTTGCCTATTCACCACCCCCCCCCTCTAGTCAACTATATTGATCCTTTCAATTGGTATCAGAGCCTCGTCTCTTTATTAAGGACTTTGCCGTCCGAAGAGTATGGTTGACACAACAGACGGTGTGGAGGAACACTCCGGTGTGAATCCTATCTCGTCTACGGCCGATGGGGGAACCACGGTCTCTCGTGAGGAATTCAATGTGGCTTTGGACACAATGAAAACCTCCATGATGACCGAGGTTGAAAGCATGTTTACTAAATTCCTAGAAGGACTTAAACTCTCTACCTTGCCGATGAAAGTGGGTGATCCCACTAACAAGGTGACGGATGCTACCTCCGATAAGGGGGAAGCTAACAGTGAAAAGGGTCCTTCTACTAGTGGTAGAAATGGCACCGGCATCTATGCCCATGTGGAACCTCCAACTTATGGAGGACCGATTCCATCTACTCATTTAAATCATGCCGGTCCTCCTCCTAAGATTGTGAAAAATGAGGATTTTGATTCTTGGGTGTATCGCTTCAAGCGTCATTTAAATCACGTGAATACTAATCTTTGGAGAATCATTGAAGAAGGTTTCTATCCGCATGACCCAAGAAACTTCACCCCTAGAGAAGCTGTGGATAATCAATTCAATGAGAATGCTCTCTTCATCATCCAAGATGCAATTCTCCCCGAAGATCTCCCTTATCTTCGACCCTATGCCATGGCCAAAGACGCGTGGCATTGCGTTGTGTCTCTCTATCGGGGAAGTGCAGGCATTCAAAGCTCCAACTATGAAGTGGTGCAAGATGAAGCCAATGAGTTTCTATGAAGGAAGATGAAGAACCTCGTGAGATCTTTCGGAGAGTGACCAAACTCATGGTCTCACTCCGAGATCATGGGAGCAAGGACACGGATGACAATTGGATCAAACGCAAGTTACTCAAGGCCATGATGCCCTACAACAAGGCCATGTCCTCTGTCATTCGTCAAAGACCGGACTTCCACTCCATTACCTCAATTGAAGTGTTGGATGAGTTCATTGCAATGAGCATCTTGGACAAGACCGCCGATAACGCGGTGCTCCGGTCTCAAAGGGCAAAGAAGCCCAACCTTGCCTTGAAGGCCAAGGTTATTGTGGAAGAAGAGGAAGAAGAGGAAGATAAGGAGAGCAACCCCGAAGATACAAAATATGATTATCATGAGCATATGGCTCTTGCTTCAAGGCAATTTTGGAGCAAGAAGAGCTCAAGACCAAACTTCAACAAGAACAACTCAAGTGGTTTCAAGGGCAAGCAATGAGTAAGAACTTGTTACAAGTGTGGCAATGTGAGCCATTTCTTTGCGGATTGTCCTTACGAGAAGCGGGAAGACAATGGTGGCAAGCTCATCAGAAAAGACAAAGCCAAGTCCTTCCCCAACAAGAACAACTTCACCAAGAAGACTCCTTCTTGAGGGTTGGTGGTTCAAGAAGAATACCATGAGGATGACGATGATGATGAAGATAATGAAGTAATGGCCATGGCATCCGTTGCCATTGCCACAACTCCCGGGATGTCTCTCTTCGATTCACCCAACGAGAACATCACCGCCAAGTGCCTCATGGCTAAATCCACTAACAAGGTAACCCCCAACATCAAAACCACCATCATTACTAATCCTTCCTTGACGGATTGCATTGATGAACATGAGGGGTCTAATGAAGAGATGAATGAATTTGAGTCTTTTATGAGTAAACTCAAGGGCAAATCCAAGAAGCACTTTGTTGCTCTCTTGGAACAACTTGGTGAAGCCAATGACATGATCGAGGCTCATGAGGAAACCATCTCTAAGATGGAAGAACATAGTCGTGACTATGTCGATGAGATATCGGATCTCTCTAATGCACTTGAGGAAGAGCGTGGGCATCGTTTGACTCTTGAGGAGTCACACAACGATGACCATGCTAAATTAAAGAAAGATCTTGATCATGCTATTGTTCTCTCTCATGTGGCTAACTCCGAGAAGGTTAAACTTGGGGTTGATCTTGCTAGACTCAAAGAGGAGTTTGATCTACTTGTGAAAGGCTCGCAAGGTCTTGAAGGGTGCTCATGCTAGCCTCAAGGAGTCTCATGCTCAACTCCAAGTAAAGTTAACCAAGGAGAAAGCCACTTTTCCTCATATGGTCCTAATTGATAACGCAGATGCTACTAACCCGTGTTGTGAGCATGTGCATCTTGTGGAGGAGAAGGCCAAGTTGAAGGAACAACTTGAGAAAGGCCTTGTGTCATTCATACAAGGTGAGAAGAACCTCAATGACCTTTTGAGCAATCAAAAGGAAGTTGTGGCCAAGGAGGGAGTTGGGTTCACACCCAAGTCCAAGGATAAGAAGAAGAACAAGAAGAAGAATGACAAGACCAAACGACCTCCCCCTCTTAAGCAAACTTTTGTGAAGGAGGCAGAGGGTGCTCCTAAGGATAAGAAGAACAATGCGAATAGTGGTGATGCCAAAAAGGGAAAAGCCATCTCTTCCAACAAAGCCAACGACTTTAACCTTTCTTATGTGTTGTGTCGTGCTAGTGATGGACATGTTTATGCTAAATTTGTTGGTTCTCCTTATGAGTACATTGAATGGTCTATTTGGATTCCTAAGACCCTAGTTACTAACATCAAAGGACCCATTACTAAATGGGTACCTAAAACCAAGCATTAATCTCTTGTAGGTGTTTGCTTCCGGTGGGGGATCATGGTTGCTAGATAGTGGAGCAACAAATCATATGACCGGAAGCAAGGACTTGGTGGTGGACGTACAAAAGATCCCATCCATGCCCACCAATGTCGAGTGGGGTGATGCCTCATCTTCTAAGGTATTGGGTCTTGACAAGGTTGTCATTTCTCATGATCTAACGATCGAGAAAGTCATGCTTGTTGAGTCTCTTGCATACAATTTACTTTCCGTTCGTCAACTTGCACTTATGGGCTTTGCCACCTTCTTTGATATTGATATCGTGGCCCTCTTGTGGAGCAAGACTCTTAAAGTAGCCTTTGTTGGGCATGTCGAGAACGGTCTCTATGTGATTAACTTTTCGGAGCGGCCCACTAAGACCGCGACATGCCTAATGGCTAAAGTTGATGTGGGTTGGCTTTGGCATCGCCGTTTAGCCCACGTCAATATGAGATCTTTGCAAAGTCTTCTCAAGGGGGACCATGTTCGTGGACTAACAAATGTTAGTTTTGCCAAAGATCGTGCTTGTAGTGCTTGTATCGAAGGGAAGCTTCATGAGAAGGCTCACCCTCCCACGACTATCATCTACTCGAAGAGATTCTTGGAGCTCCTTCACATGGACCTATTTGGGCCTCCATCCTTTGATAGTCTTGGGGGTAGAAAGTATTGCTTGGTGATTGTGGATGATTATTCAAGATACACTTGGGTATATTTCTTCAAGAGGAAGAGTGAAACTCAACAAACTGTCATCGACTTTGCAAATGAAGCTGAACGCCAACATGATGCAAAGATCTTGACAATAAGAAGTGACAATGACACCGAGTTCAAGAACTACACCTTGGATGAGTTTCTTAGTGATGAGGGGATCAAACATCAATGTGATGCACCCTATACCCCTCACCAAAATGGTGTCGCGGAGAGGAAGAACCGGACGTTGATGGATGCGGCAAGAACCATGATGGCGGAGTTCAAGTCTCCATACAACTTTTGGGCTAAAGCCATCAACATAGCATGTCATGCATCCAATCGGCTCTATCTCCGCAAAGGCTTGAACAAGACTCCTTATGAAATACTTACCGGTAACAAGCCCAATCTCAAGTACTTCCAGGTGTTCGGATGTAAGTGTTTCATGTTGGAAATATGCCCTAGAGGCAATAATAAAAGGATAATTATTATATTTCTTTGTTCATGATAGTTGTCTTTTATTCATGCTATAATTGTATTATCCGGAAATCGTAATACACGTGTGAATACTTAGACCACAACATGTCCCTAGTGAGCCTCTAGTTGACTAGCTCGATGATCAATAGATAGTCATGGTTTCCTGACTATGGACATTGGATGTCATTGATAACGGGATCACATCATTGGGAGAATGATGTGATGGACAAGACCCAATCCTAAGCATAGCACAAGATCGTGTAGTTCGTTTTGCTAGAGCTTTTCCAATGTCAAGTATCTCTTCCTTAGACCATGAGATCGTGTAACTCCCGGATACCGTAGGAGTGCTTTGGGTGTACCAAACGTCACAACGTAACTGGGTGACTATAAAGGTGCACTACAGGTATCTCCGAAAGTGTCTGTTGGGTTGACATGGATCGAGACTGGGATTTGTCACTCCGTATAATGGAGAGGTATCATTGGGCCCACTCGGTAGTGCATCATCATAATGAGCTCAAAGTAACCAAGTGTCTGGTCACGGGATCATGCATTATGGTACGAGTAAAGTGACTTGCCGGCAACGAGATTGAACGAGGTATTGGGATACCGACGATCGAATCTCGGGCAAGTAACATACCGTCTGACAAAGGGAATAGTATACGGGGTTGCTTGAATCCTCGACATCGTGGTTCATCTGATGAGATCATCGAGGAGTATGTGGGAGCCAACATGGGTATCCAGATCCCGCTGTTGGTTATTGACCGGAGAGCCGTCTCGGTCATGTCTGCATGTCTCCCAAACCCATAGGGTCTACACACTTAAGGTTCGGTGATGCTAGGGTTGTATGAATATGTGTATGCAGCAAAATGAATGTTGTTCGGAGTCCCGGATGAGATCCCGGACGTCATGAGGAGTTCCGGAATGGTCCGGAGGTAAAGAATTATATATAGGAAGTGCTGTTTCGGCCATCGGGAAAGTTTCGGGGTCACCCGGTATTGTACCGGGACCACCGGAAGGGTCCCTGGGGTCCATCGGGTGGGTCCACCTATCCCGGAGGGCCCCGTGGGCTGAAGTGGGAGGGGAACCAGCCCCTAGTGGGCTGGTGCACCCCCCCCTGCGCCTAGGGTTGGAAACCCTAGGTGGGGGCGCGCCCCACTTGCCTTGGGGGGCACTCCACCCCCCTGGCCGCCGCCCCCCTTGGGAGATTGGATCTCCCAGGGTCGGCGCCCCCCCTGGGGGCCTATATAAAGGAGGGGGGAGGGAGGGAAGCCGCACCCTGAGTCTTGGCGCCTCCCTCCCCTTGCTACACCTCTTCCTCCTCCCGCAGCTGCTTGGCGAAGCCCTGCCGGAGTTCTGCTGCATCCACCACCACGCCGTTGTGCTGCTGGATCTTCATCAACCTCTGCTTCCCCCTTGCTGGATCAAGACGGAGGAGACATCACGCTGACCGTACGTGTGTTGAACGCAGAGGTGCCGTCCATTCGGCGCTAGGATCTCCGGTGATAGGATCACGACGAGAACGACTACCTCAACCCCGTTCTCTTAAACGCTTCCGCACGCGATCTACAAGTGGTATGTAGATGCATCTCTCTCCTATCACTCATTGCTTAGATGAACTCATAGATGGATCTTGGTGAAACCGTAGGAAAAAATTTTAATTTCTGCAACGTTCCCCAACATTTCATTCTCAAGAAAGGTGTTCGTTTGTCTAAATTTGAGGCTAGAGCTTATGAGGGCATATTTGTTGGTTATGCTGCAAACTCTCATGCTTACCGTGTCCTCAATAAGTCCACTGGACTCATTGAGGAGACATGTAACACGGAGTTTGACGAAAATAATGGCTCCCAAGTGGAGCAAAGTGGTACTTGTGATGTAGGTGATGAAATTCTTCCCCGAGCCATAAGAAGAATGGGTGTGGGTCATATCCTACCCATTGAGGAACCCCTTGCGGCCGAAGGAGAAGGACAATGCTCCACTCAAGTGGAGCCATCACCAACCCAAGACCCACATGCTTCCGAAGAACAAAGTGAAGGCCCTCAACCTCGTGAACAAGACCAAGGGCAAGATCAACCTCAAGATGGTGAAAAAATCCACCAAATGATGCCCAAGGTCAAGTTCTCCCCCTCGAGCAAGTTCAAGATCAAGAGCAAGCTCAAGATCTTGAACAAGCTCAAGACGACGCTCAAGATAATCAAGTTGATCCTCCTCCTTCCACATCCGAGGAGGAATTAGAGCGTCGTGCCATGAAGATTGCTTCCAAACTCACCACCAAAGGCCATCTCATGGAGAATGTGGTTGGAAGCCTAAGAAAGGGGGTAAGCACTCGTAGACAATTAGCAAACTATTGTGAACATCACGCGTTTGTCTCTTGTGTTGAACCCCAAAAGGTCTATGAGGCGCTCGAAGATTCGGATTGGCTTAATGCCATGCATGAAGAACTCAACAACTTCGAGTACAACAAGGTGTGGAGGTTGGTGCCAAGGCCGTCGGGGAACCATAACGTCATTGGAACCAAGTGGATTTTCAAGAACAAGCAAGACGCTCATGGGAACATCATTCGCAACAAGGCAAGATTGGTAGCACAAGGCTACTCCCAAGTCAAGGGTATCGACTATGGTGAAACCTTTGCTCCCATTGCTCGCCTTGAATCCATTCGTTTGTTGATTTCTTATGCTTCCCATCACAACTTTAAGTTACAACAAATGGATGTGAAAAGTGCTTTTCTTAATGGTCCTATTAATGAGTTGGTGTATGTCAAGCAACCCCCCGGATTCGAGGATCCCTACTTCCCAGATCATGTGTATCAACTCGATAAGGCACTCTATGGCCTTAAACAAGCCCCACGTGCATGGTATGACCACCTTACCGAGTTGTTACAAGATCATGGATTTGAGGTTGGGCAAATCGATCCCACTATTTTTACTAAGAAGGTCAAAGGGGAGTTGTTTGTATGCCAACTATATGTTGATGATATTATCTTTGGTTCCCCTAACAAAGCTTTCAATGAGGAATTCACCGCTCTCATGACCTCTAAGTTCAAGATGTCTTCGATGGGAGAGTTGAAGTTCTTCCTTGGTTTTGATATCAAACAAAGAAGAGAAGGTACCTTCATCAACCAAGCCAAATACACTCAATACATGCTAAAAAGATTCAAGCTAAGTGATGTCAAGCTGGCTTCTACTCCAATGGCTACCAAGTGCCAACTTGACATTGATCCCAATGGTAAAGCGGTGGATCAAAAGGTATATCGCTCCATGATTGGATCCTTGCTTTACCTTTGTGCATCTAGACCGGATATCATGTTGAGTGTGGGAATTTGTGCACGGCTTCAAGCCGCACCAAAGGAAAGCCACTATGTGGAGGTCAAGCGAATCTTTCGATATTTGGCTCATACGCCAAACTTTGGCTTATGGTACCCAAGAGGAGCAAACTTCAAGCTTGAAGGTTTCACGGATTCCGATTGGGTGGGAGACAAAGTGGATAGGAAGTCCACTTTCGGAGGGTGCCAATTTTTGGTTGCTCTTTGGTGAGTTGGTCTTCCAAGAAGCAAAGTTGTGTGTCTCTCTCGTCCACCGAAGCGGAATATGTGGCGGCTGGAAGTTGTTGTGCACAGCTCTTATGGATGAGGCAAACTTTAAAGGAATACGGTGTCATTTGTGACAAAGTGCCTCTTTGGTGTGATAATTAAAGTGCCATCAAGATTTCTCTCAACCCGGTGCAACACTTCAAGACGAAGCATATTGAGATTTGGTATCACTTCATCCGGGATCACATTAGGCGAGGGGAGATCGAGCTCAAGTATGTTAACACTCATGATAACCTTGCAGATATTTTCACGAAGCCCTTGGATGAAGCAAGATTTCGTGAGTTAAGGCATGAGCTAAATATCATTGATTTGAGCAATGTGACTTGAACCCTTGCACACCCCACCTCACTCAACTTGTTGTCTAGTTTAGGTGTAGGCATGGACATAGGGGGAGTGTTGTTCACTCAATGAACTCTCCCTCCCCCCCTATTATGCATAAAGTGATCTAGTCTTTCAGATTAACCATTTTTTATGGTACTTGTGCTTCAAGGACGAGTTTTGGTCATGGGTCCAAGGTTAAAATCTTCGGGATGCCATACCTCTTGACTCAAACATAGGTGGCCTCGGCCACCGTCCTCTCTTGTAGAGGTGTGTCTTGGCCCTTTGCTAGTGTGTTCGCTGTCGTGTTAGTCTTTCCTCTGCTTCTTGCAGTTGTTTTTCTGTTTCTTTTTTAGCATAGCCGTACTGTCTAGTGGCCATAAGTTGTTGGGCGGTACTATCGCTGGTGGTGCACGGTACTACCGCTTATAAGCGGTACTACCACCCACCAGCGCGGTACTACCGCTGCGGGGCGGGGTCAGGGGGTTATATCGGGACAGGGGGAGTTTCCTTCTCCCCCATACCCATTCGCTCGCCCCCTCGCTCCGTTTCGTCTCTCCAGCAACTGCTCGCCGCGGGAGGGCTCAGGCGGATCTCCTTCTCCGGGGCGTCCCTCTCCATTCCCTTCGGTGGAGTCGATCCCCACCTCGTCCTCTTGCCATGGATGCCGGTATTACCCCCATTCCCTCTCTCTTCTTGTCTAGATTTCCAATCTCGCATCTTAGGGGCAATAGTGGTTGCATCTCTAGATTTTTGGCTAAATCTAGGCTTGAGTAGGATGGAGAAGGCAACTAGGCGGTTTGGATTAGTGATTGGTAGGAGTATTTTTGAATTTGGTAGGACGGTAGTGCCAGATTTGACCGTGGCAGTAGGAAAGCGCTGTTTCCCCACCTCGTGGTACTACCGCTTGGAGCGGTACTGTCGCCTACAGGTCGTGGTACTACCGCTGGCTACCAAGTTCCATCATGCTCCTCCCATTCCATGATCCTTTTTGTTGAGTTTGGTGGCTTATGCTCGTTCTTTCTGGTTGTTTTGCGTGCTCTTGTGTTTGGTTCCAGGTGATGAACATCCTGAGCATCAAGCTCGCCGTGTCAACCCCGGTCGTGCCACGTCGAAGCGCTACCGCACATCTGAGTCAGCAGGAGGTTCCACTAGTGCTCCACCTCCACCTCAGCTCCCGAAGAAGTCTGCCGTCAAGCCAAAGCCAAAGGGAAAAACTGTGCCTCAAGTGAATGCCAAGGAGTTCTGGGCAAGGTGTCGCCGCAACCCCTATGTGGAAGACCAAGAACCCACTTTGGTCAACCGTCCGTTTTGGAACCGCTTTCAGTTTGCCATTTTCTTTGATGTGCTCAAGGCCTAGAAGAACCTCTATGTGGATGTACGCTCCATTGACACAGACTATATGGAGAAGGATCCTGAGTACTTTGGTGAAGCTTTTCAGATGTGCACTCAGCTGAACATTCTCAGTATCATGCAGTTCAACAAAGACTATGATGCTGATATTGTGGCCCAATTCTATGCCATGGTCCATCTAGGGACTGATGAGGACCGGACTCTGACTTGGATGACCAATGGCAAGTTACTTTCTATCAAGTGGAAGGCATTCATGGAGTTGCTTGGAGTGGAACATCACGGGCTTGAGACTCCTGTTGGCTTTCGCCCCCAAAGTAAGACAACCTCCACTCACAAGCAAGCTCTCTGGCCCTACTGCACTCAGAAGATCAACCCTGAGACTAAGAAGGTAACATATGAGCTGCCTGCCTATCTGGACATTCTTCACCGTGTCTTCCGGGAGACTCTCTTCCCACATATCGGGAATCGGGATATGGTTCACTCCTTTCTTGTGGACATGCTTCTCTTCTGCCAACATGAGAAGGAGGCTAACACGAGCGAGTCTTTGGACATTTCTCATGTTATGTGGTCTGAGATCTTATCTGCTATCTCTGAGCGCAAGTGCCCGATCTATGGTCCTTTCATCATGCTGCTCATTGAGAAGGCCTGGGATAAGGTCTATCCCAAGGTTATGCTTGAGACTGGAGAGTTGGTGTCTCATGAGATCAAGCGTCTGAGGAAGAAGGATAACTGGGGCACCCAGGTCCCTAGGTCTGGGGCTACATCTTCTGTTGCCGACATGGAGAATGAAGAGGAGACTGATGCTGCTGATGATGATGACTATGTGCCTTCTGGGGCAGAGCCCTCTTGGGCATAGAAGCTCAAGCTCAAGGTGAAGAAGTTGTTCTGCATGGAGGCTCACGGTCAGTACATGACTCATGTGGCTGAGAAGAAGGCTAGGGGTCGTCACAAGGAGCTCATGCGTCAGTTGGGTGCCACCGTTTACAGTGGATCTGAGGACCAGCTTACTGAGGAGGAGGAGTGGATTCAGCAGCACTGCCCTTGGACAGATTCTGATGCCGAGCAGTTCCCGACCGACGACGGCAGTGCAGACGATCCCGCTGGGATCTGATGTTCGAGACTCTCACATTCTCTCACCTGGAGTCATAGCAACACTCCCTCTCTTTTTGGTGTCTCGATGCCAAAGGGGGAGAGAGTTTAGGGATTTGTGCCGTTGTCTGCTTTGCGAGTGTGTTTTCTTTGTGGTGTGTTTTCTCAACGTTTTCTTTGCTTGTTTTTGTGCCAGTGAGACATAAGTTCCAGACATATGGTGTGAGACATATGCTACCTTATCCTTATTATCATTATCTATGTCTATCTAGTACGTCGGTGTCTTATGAGATGCATGCTTATCTTGTTATATATACTTTGCTCTCATATATCTTGCTTAGGGTGTTGGTCTCCAAAATGTAGGGGGAGCGTTGATCCTAGCATGTGTGTCGTGCAGTCCAAAGCACCTATCTAGATAGCACACATCTAGGGGGAGCCCATCTACATTTGTGAGTTGTGGGGTTTGCGCATGTCCTTTGTCTCTCCTTGTTTGTGCAAATCCCGTATTCTCATCAGTCCACCAAAAAGGGGGAGATTGTAAGGGCATATTTATCCCCAAGGTGTTTTGGTGATTGATGACAATGCTTTTGCGGACTAATCGTGTGCGTTGAGATTTTCAGAGATTCATCCTTTGGCACGAGACGATTCCCTCCCCTCGGTGCTTTATTCAAGACGGTGCAGCTCCTTCGCTTCTCTGTTGGTGGACAAGTTGCATAGGAGTCACCGTACTATCAAGAGGGGATCCGCTTTGGTATGGCTTGGATGGAATCAACACGTACACATACTTATTGCACCCACTGTTCCTTCCCGCTTCAATGGAGTTCTCATTCCCCTCTCTGCTCTCTTTGTCTGGCCCCAGCGGTAGTACCATGGGCCACAGCGGTAGTACCGCCAAAGACAGCAAGCGGTAGTACCGCTCCACAGCGGTAGTATCGCTTACTGGTTTCTGCCGTAGCACCGCTGTGGCTCCGGGCCACTACCGCCTTGACTCGAGCCCTTTTTTTCTCGTGTCGAGTTTTGCGGTACTTGTCGCGGCAGTAGTGGCGGTAGTACCGCTCCCGAGAGGTAGTACCACCCGTACCTCCGCGGTAGTACCGCTCTTGGGCCACGACCCTGCTCCCCTCTTGTGAGCGGCAGCACCGCTGGCGTAGCAGTAGTACCGTCCACCCAAGCCGTAGTACCGCTCTCTGCGGGGCTGCTTGGGGGGTAACGGTTGGATTGTTCCCCCCACTATATAAAGGGGTCTTCTTCCCCAAAGTTGACCTACCTCTTCCCCCAAAATATCCATTGTTGCTCCAAGCTCCATTTTCGCCAGATCTCTCTCCCTAGCCAATCAAACTTGTTGATTTGCTCGGGAGTGGTTGAGAAGGCCCAGATCTACACTTCCACCAAGAAAAATTTGATTCCCCCCACAATCCCTAGCGGATCTTGTTACTCTTGGGTGTTTGAGCACCCTAGACGGTTGAGGTCACCGCAGAGCCATAGTCCATTGTGGTGAAGCTTCATGGTGTCGTTGGGAGCCTCCAATTAAGTTGTGGAGATTGCCCCAACCTTGTTTGTAAAGGTTTGGTCGCCACCTTCAAGGGCACCAATAGTGGAATCACGGCATCTCGCATTGTGTGAGGGCGCGAGGAGATTACGGTGGCCCTAGTGGCTTCTTGGGGAGCATTGTGCCTCCACACCGCTCTAACAGAGACGTACTTCCCCTCAAAAGGAAGGAACTTCGGTAACACATCCTCGTCTCCACCGGCTCCACTCTTGGTTAACTCATGCCTTTACTTGTGCAAGCTTATTTGTGTTGTATCCCTTGCTTGCTTGTGTGCTAGTTGTTGTTGCATCATATAGTTGCTCACCTAGTTGCATATCTAGACAACCTACTTTGATGCAAATTTTAATTTGGTACAGAAAAGTTTAAAAAGTATTAGTTGCCTATTCACCCTCCCCTCTAGTCAACTATATCGATCCTTTCAACACTGACAATCATTGCCTACTCTCAACTAACAACGCTTGTGCTTTGATGACCCACAAGTGTAGGGAATCTATGGTAGTCCTTTTGATAAGTAAGAGTGTCGAACCCAATGAGAAGCAGAAGGAAATGACAAGCGGTTTTCAGTAAGGTATTCTCTGCAAGCACTGAAATTGTAGGTAACAGATAGTTTTGTGATAAGATAATTTATAACGGGTAACAAGCAATGAAAGTAAATAAGGTGCAACAAGGTGGCCCAATCCTTTTATTAGCAAAGGACAAGCCTGGACAAGTTCTTATATGAGAAAAGTGCTCCCGAGGACACATGGGAATTATCGTCAAGCTAGTTTTCATCACGCTCATATGATTCACGTTCGTTACTTTGATAATTTGATATGTGGGTGGACCGGTGCTTGGGTACTGCCCTTTCTTGGACAAGAATCCCACTTATGATTAACCCTTATTGCAAGCATCCGCAACTACAAACGAAGTATTAAGGTAAACCTAACCATAGCATGAAACATGTCGATCCAAATCAGCCCCTTATGAAGCAACGCATAAACTAGGGTTTAAGCTTCTATCACTCTAGCAACCCATCATCTACTTATTACTTCCCAATGCCTTCCTCTAGGCCCAAACAATGGTGAAGTGTCATGTAGTCGACGTTCACATAACACCACTAGAGAAAAGACAACATACATCTCATGAAAATATCAAACGAATACCAAATTCACATGACTACTAATAGCAAGACTTCTCCCATATCCTCAGGAACAAACGTAACTACTCACAAAGCATATTCATGTTCATAATCAGAGGGGTATTAATATGCATTAAGGATCTGAACATATGATCTTCCAACAAATAAACCAACTAGCATCAACTACAAGGAGTAATCAAGACTACTAGCAACCCACAGGTACCAATCTGAGGTTTTGATACAAAGATTGGATACAAGAGATGAACTAGGGTTTGAGAGGAGATGGTGCTGGTGAAGATGTTGATGGAGATTGACCCCCTTCTGATGAGAGGATCGTTGGTGATGATGATGGTTATGATTTCCCCCTTCCAGAGGGAAGTTTCCCCGGCAGAACAGCTCAGCCGGAGCCCTAGATTGGTTCCGCCAAGGTTCCGCCTCGTGGCGGCGGAGTTTCGTCCCGTAAGCTTGCTTATGATTTTTTCCAGGGTAAAAGATCTCATATAGCAGAAGATGGGCACCGGAGGCCTGTCAGGGGGCCCACGAGGCAGGGGGGCGTGCCCTAGGGGGGTGGGCGCGCCCCCCACCCTCGTGACCAGGGTGTGGGCCCCCTGATGCTGATTCCTTCGCCAGTATTTTTTATTAATTCCAAAAATGACTTTCTTGGAGTTTTAGGACTTTTGGAGCTGTGCAGAATAGGTCTCTAATATTTTCACCTTTTCCAGCCCAGAATCCTAGCTGCCGGCATTCTCCCTCTTCATGTAAACCTTGTAAAATAAGAGAGAATAGACATAAGTATTGTGACATAACGTGTAATAACTGTCCATAATGCAACAAATATTGATATAAAAGCATGATGCAAAATGGACGTGTCAACTCCCCCAAGCTTAGACCTCGCTTGTCCTCAAGCGGAAGCCGAAATCAAAAAATATGTCCACATGTTTAGAGATAGAGGTGTCGATAAAAATAAAATACGGACATGCAGGCATCATGGTCATTCTTATAATAGCAACATATATATATATATATATATATATATATATATATATATTGTCATATAATTTCTTATGCTCAAGTAACAATCAATTCACAATGTCAAGTATGGTTCAGAAACTTCTTGAGAACTAACAAACTATAATCTTAGTCATTTAAGCAATTGCAATTTATCATAGCATTGGGAAGAGTCAATCATAAGAGCTTTTCAGCAAGTCTACATACTCAACTATCATTTAGTCTTTCATAATTGCTGACACTCACGCAATACTTGTGGTTATGGAGTTTCAATGGGACACAGAGAAAGATAGGGGCTTATAGTGTTGCCTCCCAACGTTTTACCTCAAGGGCAATGTCAATAATAATAGTTCATGCTAACGTACATCCAATTGGATATATGTATCAGGGTCTTTCCAACACGAGGTGCTTGCCAAAGGATAAAATAAAAAGGAAAGGTGAAGATCACCTTGACTCTTGCATAAAGTAAAAGATAGGCCCTTCGAAGAGGGGAGGAGAGGTTGTCATGTGCTTTTATGGTTGAATGCACAAAATCTTAGTGCGAAAGAACGTCACTTTATATTGCCACTTATGATATGAAACTTTATTATGCAGTCTGTCGCTTTTATTACTTCCATATCACAAGATCGTATAAAGCTTATTTTCTCCAAACTAATAAGTCATACATATGTAGAGAGCAATTTTTATTGCATGCAACATGACAACTTACTTGAAGGATCTTACTCAATCCATAGGTAGATATGGTGGACTCTCATGGTAAAACTGGTTTAAGGGTATTCCGGAAGCACAAGTAATTTTCACTTGGCGCAAGGAATTTGGCTAGCATGAGGGGGAAAGGCAAGATCAACATGTTGGACGATCCATGACAATATACTTTAACTAAGATGTGAGAAAGCATAACCCATTACGTTGTCTTCCTTGTCCAACATCGACTCTTTAGCATGTCATACTTTAACGAGTGCTCACAATTATAAAAGATGTCCAAGATAGTATATTTGCATGTAAGATCCTCTCTTTCTTTATTACTTCCTATTAATTGCAACGATGACCAAAACTATGTTTGCCAACTCTCAACAACTTTTATGCCTCATACTCTTTATGTGTGAAGTCATAACTATCCATAAGATCAACAGAGTTTCTTTTGTTTCTCTTTATTCTTTCTATTTTTCTCAAGATCATAACAGAATAGAAAAGCCCTTGACTCAACACTAATCTTTATTATAGATAGCTCACGGACTCGATTACATAGATGGATCACAAAGCAAAACTCGAAACTAATTCATACCAAACTTTATTCTACTAGATCAAGCTATTACCAAGAGGAACGAACTAAGAAAAAATGTAAAGAGAGGAGTGTGGTGGTGATAGGATACCGGGGCAACTCCTCCAAGCTTGGCAGTTGCCAAGGGGAGTGCCCATACCCATGTGATTATGTCTCCTTTGCTGGTGAAGAAGGTGTTGTTGTTGATGATGTAGGCTTGTCCTCCGTCTTCCAAGGCATAGGCTCCCCATCATAGAAAGATGATCGAGTCTCCGGGATCCTCAAATCTGCAGCCAAACTTATCCTCTTGAATCTATACCCCTACAAAAATCTAGTGGAAGTCCGGTCGCGTCGGAGACATCTTTATCTGATTTTGAGGCTTCGTCGTCCGGCTCCTCCAAAATTATGTTAGGATCGGTTGGCTCATCCTCATCATCCATACTCATGGTTTTGGTTTTGCAGGTCATAGATCTGGGCTTGGAGGTGCTCGATTTTCTCATGAAGCTTCAAGATGGCCTCCCCAATGTCCTTGGCATCCAGGTTGTGCTTGTTGGTGAACTCTGCAATCATCATCTGGTTGGCATTGAGTCCGCGTTCCACCATCCCTTGGCACTTGAAAACTTGTTGATTCATTGCTTCAAGCCTTGTCTCCATGCTTCCGGTCCTCCTTGGTCCCTCAACATCGCGGATGTGCAGCACTCCCTCATGCATCTCAATGGTTTGAGGGTGTTGCAGCACCTCTGTGAGGTAGGGACTGATGACCTTCTCAAAGAACTTGTCCTTGGGGGCGCTTGAAGACGTCATGGTGATCTAGATCTGTCAGAAAAACAGCTCGAAACAAAGACAGGAGATATTTGCGTGATACGGTGGTCAAAACCTCCGGGAGATTATATAATGAATTTTTACCGACCAAAAGAAGTATCATGCAAGAAAACAGAGTCCGGAGAGCACACGAGGTGCCCACGAGGCAGGGGGCGCGCCCAGTAAGCTAGGGCGCGCCCTCCACCCTCGTGGAGGCCTCATGTCCTTCCTGGACTACTTCTTATTTTTCTATTTTCTTAAATATTCCAAAACAGAGAAATACTGTTGTTAAAATTAATTTGGAGTCGGTTTACTTACCATACCATGTACCTATTCCTTTTCGGAGTCTCGAACGTTCTGGAAGGTGTCCCTTATGTATTCCTCCGGGGTTACGGTTTCAATAATGTTAGTTTCAACATTTATTGGGTTACCTGAGATATAATGTTTGATTCTTTGACCGTTCACCACCTTCGGATTTGTGCCCTCGAAGTTGTTGATTTTTATGGCACCGGAACGATAGACTTCCTCGATAACATAAGGGCCTTCCCATTTAGAAAGAAGTTTTCCTGCAAAAAATCTTAAACGAGAGTTGAAGAACAACACACAGTCACCTACATTAAACTCACGCTTTTGTATCCTCTTGTCGTGCCATCTTTTAACTTTTTCTTTAAATAGTTTGGCATTTTCATAAGCTTGGGTTGTCCATTCATCAAGTGAGCTAATGTCAAATAACCTTTTCTCACCGTCAAGTTTGAAATCATAATTAAGCTCTTTAATAGCCCAATATGCCTTATGTTCTAGTTCGAGAGGTAAGTGACAAGCTTTTCCATAAACCATTTTATATGGAGACATACCAATAGGATTTTATATGCAGTTCTATAAGCCCATAATGCATCATCAAGTTTCTTGGACCAATTCTTTCTAGATCTATTAACAGTCTTTTGCAAAATTAATTTAAGTTCTTTGTTACTCAGCTCTACTTGGCCACCAGACTGTGGGTGATAAGGAGATGCAATTCTATGGTTAACATCATACTTAGAAAGCATTCTACGAAAAGCACCATGAATAAAATGAGAACCACCATCAGTCATTAAGTATCTAGGGACTCCAAACCTCGGAAAAATAACTTCTTTAAGCTTCTTAATAGAGGTGTTATGATCAGCACTACTAGTTGGAATAGCTTCTACCCACTTAGTAACATAATCAACAGCAACTAAAATATGTGTATACCCATTAGAGGCAGGAAAAGGTCCCATATAATCAAAGCCCCAAACATCAAATGGTTCAATAACAAGAGAACAGTTCATAGGCATTTCTTGACATCTACTTTACCAATTCTTTAACATTCATCACAAGACAAGACAAACTTACGGGCATCTTTGAAGAGAGTAGGCCAATAAAAACAGGATTGCAATACCTTATGTGCAGTTCTATCTCCAGCGTGGTGTCCTCCATATGCCTCGGAGTGACACTTGCGTGGGATCTGTTCCTGTTCATGCTCAGGTACACAATGTCTAATAATACCATCTACTTCTTCTTTATAAAGGTGTGGGTCATCCCAGAAGTAATGTCTTAAATCATAGAAGAACTTTTTCTTTTGCTGATATGTAAAACTAGGTGGTATGAATTTAGCAACAATGTAATTAGCATAATCAGCATACCAAGGGGTAGTACGAGAAGCATTTATGACAGCTAATTGTTCATCAGGAAAGCTATCATTAATAGGTAGTGGGTCATCAAGAACATTCTCTAACCTAGACAAGTTGTCTGCAACTGGGTTCTCAGCTCCCTTTCTATCAATAATATGTAAATCAAATTCTTGTAGCAAGAGGACCCACCTAATAAGTCTAGGTTTAGCATATTTCTTTTCCATAAGATATTTAATAGCAGCATGATCACTGTGAATAGTTACTTTAGAATCAACAATATAAGGTCTTAACTTATCACAAGAAAATACAACTGCTAAAAATTCTTTTTCAGTAGTAGCATAATTTCTCTTGGCACTGTCTAGAGTTTTACTAGCATATTGAATAACATTTAGTTTCTTATCAACTCTTTGTCCTAGAACAGCACCTACAGCATAATCGCTAGCATCACACATAATTTCAAAGGGTAAATTCCAATTAGGAGGTTGAACAATAGGTGCAGAAACTAAAGCTTTCTTAAGTATTTCAAATGCTTCTACACAATCATCATCGAAGACAAAAGGAATATCTTTTTGTAATAGATTAGTCAGAGGCCTAGAGATTTTGGAAAAGTCCTTAATGAACCTCCTATAAAAACCGGCATGACCAAGGAAGCTTCTTATACCTTTGATGTCCTTGGGACATGGCATCTTTTCAATTGCATCAACTTTAGCTTTATCAACTTCAATACCTCTTTCAGAAATTTTATGCCCCAAGACAATGCCTTCATTAACCATAAAGTGGCACTTCTCCTAGTTCAAAACAAGACTAGTATCTTCGCATCTCTGCAAAACTCGTTCAAGGTTGCTCAAGCAATCATCAAAAGAGGATCCATAAACGAAAAAATCATCCATGAATACCTCACAAATCTTTTCACAAAAGTCAGACGATATAGCCATCATGCATCTTTGAAAAGTAGCAGGTGAATTACATAAACCAAAAGGATACGTCTATAAGCAAAAGTACCGAAAGGGCAAGTAAAAGTGGTCTTTTCTTGATCATCCGCTGACACGGGTATTTGAGAAAAACCAGAGTAACCATCTAGAAAGCAAAAAGTGTATGTTTGGATAGTCTTTCTAGCATTTGATCAATAAAAGGTAAAGGGTAATGATCATTTTTAGTAGCTTTATTTAATTTGCGGAAATAAATTACCATCCTATAACCTGTAATAATTCTTTGCGGGGTCGATTCATCTTTATCATTAGGAACAACAGTAATACCTCCCTTCTTAGGGACACAATGGACAGGACTTACCCACGTACTATCAGCAACGGGATAAATTATACCTGCCTCTAGGAGATTTAGTATTTCCTTTCTTACCACTTCCTTCATCTTAGGGTTTAATCGTTGTTGATGATCGATAACTGGTTTGGCGTCTTCTTCCAGCTTAATTTTGTGTTGGCATAGAGTGGGACTAATGCCCTTAAGATCATCAAGAGTATACCCAATAGCAGCACAGTGCTTCTTCAGAGTTTTCAATAATCTTTCCTCTTCCTGCTCTAAAAGGTTAGCACTAATAATAACAGGATATATCTTCTTTTCATCAAGATAAGCATATTTAAGATTATCAGGTAATGGTTTAAGCTCAAACATGGGATCACCCTTGGGTGATGGAAGATCCCCTAGGATTTCAACAGGTAAGTTGTGTTTCAAAATAAGACCCTGTTTAATGAATACTTCATCTATTTCCCTTCTTTCATTCATGAACATATCATTTTCATGATCTAGCAAATATTGTTCTAAAGGATCAGTAGGAGGCACAACAATAGAAGCAAGACCAATAATTTCATCCTTACTAGAGAGTTCTTTATCATGTGGTTGTCTATGAAATTTAGCAAAATTAAACTCATGAGTCATATCATCCAAGCCAATCGTGACAACATCTTTTTTGCAATCAATTCTAGCTTTAACAGTATTTAAGAAGGGTCTACCAAATATAATAGGACAAAGTTATCTTGTGGGGAACCAAGAACGAGAAAATCAGCAGGATATTTAGCTTTCCCACACAAGACTTCAACATCTCTAACAATCCCAATTGGTGAAATAGTATCTCTATTAGCTAGCTTAATTGTAACATCAATATCTTCTATCTCAGCAGGTGCAATGTCATGCATAATTTCTTGATATAAAGAGATAGGTATTGCACTAGCACTAGCACCCATATCACGTAAGCCATGATAACAATGATCTCCTATTTTCACAGAAATAACAGGCATACCTACATCGGGTCTGTGTTTCTTAGCATCAGGTTTAGCAATTCTAGCAGCTTCATCACAGAAATAAATAGCATGCCCATCAATATTATCAGCCAAGAGATCTTTAACCACAACAACATTAGGTTAAACTTGAATTTGCTCAGGGGGTTTATATGTCTTAATATTGCTTTTATTGACCACAGTTGAAGTTTTAGCATGATCCTTTATCCTAACAGGGAAAGGAGGTTTCTCAATATAAGTAGTAGGGACAATAGGATCATTATAAGTGATAGTATTTTCTTCAACTTTAATAGGTGCAACTAATTTTACTTCAGTGGGAGGATTATATTTAAACCACTTCTCCTTAGGGAGATCAACATCAGTAGCAAATGATTCACAGAAAGAAGCTACTATCTCAGATTCAAGTCCATATTTAGTGCTAAATCCACGAAAAACATCGGTATCCATAAAAGATTTAACACAATCAAACTTAGGTGCGTTTAATTCTTTCCAATAAATCCCACTTGAATTCAATAGTCTTCATCATAAAAGACCCAGCACAAGAAGTATCAAGCATGGTGCGATTGTTGAGAGAAAGCCGAGCATAATTTTTTTGAATAATCATTTCTCTTGAGAGCTCATGATTGGGGCATGAATATAACATTGACTTAAGCCTCCCCCAAGCTTGAGCGATGCTTTCTCCTTCGCGGGGCCAAAAATTATATATGTAATTACGATCATTATGAACAAGATGCATATGATAGAACTTCTGGTGAAATTCCAACTTCAATCGTTTATAGTTCCAGGATCCCATATCATCACATAGCCTATACCATGTCAATGTGTCTCCCTTCAAAGATAAAGGGAAAACCTTCTTATTGATAACATCCTCAGGCATACATGCAAGCTTAAATAATCCACAAACTTCATCTACATAGATTAGGTGCAAGTCGGGATGTAATGTTCCATCTCTTGTAAAAGGATTAGCTACCAGTTTCTCTACCATACCCGAAGGAATTTCAAAGTAAACATTTTCAGTAGGTTCAGTAGGTTGAGGAGCAACTCTTTGCTCTACTCGTCGGGGTGAAGATACCCCGAACAAGCCCCTCAAAGGATTAGTTTCCATAGTAACAAGTGACAGTAAATTTCAGCACACTATATAAATTTTTCCTTACCAAGTTCCACTTACCAAAGGTGCTTCACTCCCCGGCAACGGCGCCAGAAAAGAGTCTTGATGACCCACAAGTGTAGGGGATCTATCGTAGTCCTTTCGATAAGTAAGAGTGTCGAACCCAACGAGGAGCAGAAGGAAATGACAAGCGGTTTTCAGTAAGGTATTCTCTGCAAGCACTGAAATTGTAGGTAACAGATAGTTTTCTGATAAGATAATTTGTAACGGGTAAGAAGCAATGAAAGTAATAAGGTGCAGCAAGGTGGCCCAATCCTTTTAGTAGCAAAGGACAAGCCCGGACAAGTTCTTATATGAGAAAAGTGCCCCCGATGACACATGGGAATTATCGTCAAGCTAGTTTTCATCACGCTCATATGATTTGTGTTTGTTACTTTGATAATTTGATATGTGGGTGGACCGGTGCTTGGGTACTGCCCTTTCTTGGAAAAGCATCCCACTTATGATTAACCCCTATTGCAAGCATCCGCAACTACAAAAGAAGTATTAAGGTAAACCTAACCATAGCATGAAACATGTCGATCCAAATCAGCCCCTTACAAAGCAACGCATAAACTAGGGTTTAAGCTTCTATCACTCTAGCAACCCAACATCTACTTATTACTTCCCAGTGCCTTCCTCTAGGCCCAAACAATGGTGAAGTGTCATGTAGTCGACGTTCACATAACACCACTAGAGAAAGATAACATACATCTCATCAAAATATCGAACGAATACCAAATTCACATGACTACTAATAGCAAGACTTCTCCCATGTCCTCAGGAACAAACGTAACTACTCACAAAGCATATTCGTGTTTATAATTAGAGGGGTATTAATATGCACTAAGGATCTGAACATATGATCTTCCACCAAATAAACCAACTAGCATCAACTACAAGGAGTAATCAACACTACTAGCAACCCACAGGTACCAATCAGAGGTTTTGATACAAAGATTGGATACAAGAGATGAACTAGGGTTTGAGAGGAGATGGTGCTGGTGAAGATGTTGATGGAGATTGACCCCCTCCCGATGAGAGGATCGTTGGTGATGATGATGATGATGATTTCCCCCTTCCGAAGGGAAGTTTCCCCGGCAGAACAGCTCCACCGGAGCCCTAGATTGGTTCCGCCAAGGTTCCGCCTCGTGGCGGCGGAGTTTCGTCCCGTAAGCTTGCTTATGATTTTTTCCAGGGTAAAAGACCTCATATAGCAGAAGATGGGCACCGGAGGCCTGTCAGGGGGCCCACGAGGCAGGGGGCGCCCTAGGGGGGTGGGCGCGCCCCCCACCCTCGTGACCAGGGTGTGGGCCCCCTGACACTGATTTCTTTGCCAGTATTTTTTATTAATTCCAAAAATGACTTTCGTGGATTTTTAGGACTTTTGGAGCTATGCAGAATAGGTCTCTAATATTTGCTCCTTTTCCAGCCCAGAATCCTAGCTGTCGGCATTCTCCCTCTTCATGTAAACCTTGTAAAATAAGAGAGAATAGACATAAGTATTGTGACATAACGTGTAATAACAGTCCATAATGCAATAAATATTGATATAAAAGCATGATGCAAAATGGACGTATCATGCTTCTTTCTTAGGACCACCCCAAAGACGTTGAGTTCCTCAACACACCCATCCATAACTAAAACTAGATGCAACACATTGTTGGAAATATGCCCTAGAGGCAATAATAAAATGGTTATTATTATATTTCTTTGTTCATGATAATTGTCTGTTATTCATGCTATAGTTGTGTTATCCGGAAATCGTAATACACGTGTGAATACATAGACCACAACGTGTCCCTAGTGAGCCTCTAGTTGACTAGCTCGTTGATCAACAGATAGTCATGGTTTCCTGACTATGGACATTGGATGTCATTGATAACGGGATCACATCATTAGGAGAATGATGTGATGGACAAGACCCAATCCTAAGCATAGCTCAAAGATCGTGTAGTTTGTTTAGCTAGAGCTTTTCCAAATGTCAAGTATCATTTCCTTAGACCATGAGTTTGTGCAACTCCCGGATACCGTAGGAGTGCTTTGGGTGTGCCAAACGTCACAACGTAACTGGGTGTCTATAAAGGTGCACTACGGGTATCTCCGAAAGTGTCTGTTGGGTTGGCACGAATTGAGACTGGGATTTGTCACTCCGTATGACGGAGAGGTATCTCTGGGCCCACTCGGTAATGCATCATCATAATTAGCTCAATGTGACCAAGTGTCTGGTCACGGGATCATGCATTACGGTACGAGTAAAGTGACTTGCCGGTAACGAGATTAAACGAGGTATTGGGATACCAACGATCGAATCTCGGGCAAGTAACGTACCAATTGACAAAGGGAATTGTATACTGGATTGATTGAATCCTCGACATCGTGGTTCATGCGATGAGATCATCGAGGAGAATGTGGGAGCCAACATGGGTATCCAGATCCCGCTATTGGTTATTGACCGGAGAGGCGTCTCGGTCATGTCTACATGTCTCCCGAACCCGTAGGGTCTACACACTTAAGGTTCGGTGACGCTAGGGTTGTAGAGATATGAG
The DNA here is from genome assembly GCF_002162155.2 of Triticum dicoccoides. Taxonomy (NCBI): domain Eukaryota; kingdom Viridiplantae; phylum Streptophyta; class Magnoliopsida; order Poales; family Poaceae; genus Triticum; species Triticum dicoccoides. Next base: position 137,448,482 of record NC_041387.1, on the reverse strand, counting down.
TATGCAGTAACCCGAAAGTTGTTCGGAGTCCCGGATGAGATCCCGTACATCACGAGGAGTTCCGGAATGGTCTGGAGGTAAAGAATTATATATAGGAAGTCAAGTTTCGGCAATCGGGAAAGTTTGGGGGGTCACCGATATTGTACCGGGACCATCGGAAGGGTCCCGGGGGTCCATCGGGTGGGGCCACCTATCCCGGAGGGGCCCATGGGCTGAAGTGGGAGGGGAACCAGCCCCTGGTGGGCTGGTGCACCCCCCCCTTGCCCCCCTGCGCCTAGGGTTGGAAACCCTAGGGGGTGGGGGCGCCTCTACTTGGCTTGGGGGGCAAGCCACCCCCCTTGGCCGCCGCCTCCCTTAGAGATTGCATCTCCTAGGGCCGCCCCCCCTAGGGGGCCTATATAAAGGGGGGAGGGAGGGCAGCCGCACCCATGCTCTTGGCGCCTCCCTCTCCCCCTGCTACACCTCTCCCTCTCGCAGAAGCTTGGCGAAGCCCTGCCGAGATCGCTGCTGCATCCACCACCACGCCGTCGTGCTGCTGGATCTTCATCAACCTCTCCTTCCCCCTTGCTGGATCAAGAAGGAGGAGACGTCTTCCTCAACCGTACGTGTGCTGAATGCGGAGGTGCTGTCCGTTCAGCACTAGGATCATCGATGATTTGGATCACGACGAGTATGACTCCCTCAACCTCGTTCTCTTGAACGCTTCCGCTCGCGATCTACAAGGGTATGTAGATGCACTCCTCTCTCTCGTTGCTAGATGAATTCATAGATTGATCCTGGTGAAAGCGTAGAAATTTTTTATTTTCTGCAACGTTCCCCAACAGTGGCATCATGAGCTAGGTCTATGCGTAGTTCTCTTTGCACGAGTAGAACACAATTTTTTGTGGGCGTAGATGTTGTCAACTTTCTTGCCACTACTAGTCTTATTTTGCTTAAGCGGTATCGTGGGATGAAGCGGCCCGGACCGACCTTACCCGTACGCTTACGTGAGACAGGTTCCACCGACTGACATGCACTAGTTGCATAAGGTGGCTAGCGGGTGTCTGTCTCTCCCACTTAAGTTGGAGCGGATTCGATGAAAAGGGTCCTTATGAAGGGTAAATAGAAGTTGGCATATCACGTTGTGGCTTTTACGTAGGTAAGAAAACGTTCTTGCTGGAACCCTATTGCAGCCACGCAAAAACATGCAACAACAATTAGAGGACGTCTAACTTGTTTTTGCAGCATGTGCCTTGTGATGTGATATGGCCAAAAGTTGTGATGAATGATATATATCTGATGTATGAGATCATGTTCTTGTAATAGGAATCACGACTTGCATGTCGATGAGTATGACAACCGGCAGGAGCCATAGGAGTTGTCTTAATTATTGTATGACCTGCGTGTCAATGATTCAACGCCATGTAATTACTTTACTTTATTGCTAAACCGTTAGCCATAGTAGTAGAAGTAATAGTTGGCGAGCAACTCCATGGAGACATGATGATGGAGATCATGATGATGGAGATCATGGTGTCATGCCGGTGACGAAGATGATCATGGAGCCCCGAAGATGGAGATCAAAGGAGCTATATGATATTGGCCATATCATGTCACTATTTGATTGCATGTGATGTTTATCATGTTTTTGCATCTTGTTTACTTAGAATGACGGTAGTAAATAAGATGATCCCTCATAATAATTTCAAGAAAAGTGTTCCCCCTAACTGTGCGCCGTTGCGAAAGTTCATTGTTTCGAAGCACCATGTGATGATCGGGTGTGATAGATTCTAACGTTCACATACAACGGGTGTAAGATAGTTTTACACATGCATAAACACTTAGGTTAACTTGACGAGCCTAGCATGTACAGACATGGCCTCGGAACACAAGAGACCGAAAGGTCGAACATGAGTCGTATGGAAGATACGATCAACATGGAGATGTTCACCGATGATGACTAGTCCATCTCACGTGATGATTAGACACGGCCTAGTCGACTCGGATCATGTATCACTTAGATGACTAGAGGGATGTCTAATCTAAGTGGGAGTTCATTAAATAATTTGATTATATGAACTTAATTATCATGAACTTAGTCTAAAAACCTTTGCAAAAATGTCTTGTAGATCAAATGGCCAACGCTCATGTCCACCTCAACTTCAATGCGTTCCTAGAGAAAACCAAGCTGAAAGATGATGGTAGCAACTATACGGACAGGGTCCGGAACCTAAGGATCATCCTCATAGCTGCAAAGAAAGATTATGTCTTAGAAGCACCGCTAGGTGAAGCTCCCATCCCAGAGAACCAAGATGTTATGAACGCTTGGCAGTCTCGTGCTGATGATTACTCCCTCGTTCAGTGCGGCATGCTTTACAGCTTAGAATCGGGGCTCCAAAAGAATTTTAAGCAACACAGAGCATACGAGATGTTCGAAGAGCTGAAAATGGTTTTCCAAGCTCATGCCCGGTTCGAGAGATATGAAGTCTCCGACAAGTTCTTCAGTTGTAAGATGGAGGAAAATAGTTCTGTCAGTGAGCACATACTCAAAATGTCTGGGTTGCACAACCGCTTGACTCAGCTGGGAGTTAATCTCCCGGATGACGCGGTTATTGACAGAATCCTTCAGTCGTTTCCACCGAGCTACAAGAGCTTTGTTATGAACTTCAATATGCATGGGATGGAAAAGACCATTCCTGAGGTATATTCAATGCTGAAATCAGTAGAGGTAGAGATCAAGAAGGAACATCAAGTGTTGATGGTGAATAAAACCACTAAGTTCAAGAAAGGCAAGGGTAAGAAGAACTTCAAGAAGGACGGCAAGGGAGTTGCCGCGCCCGGTAAGCCAGTTGCCGGGAAGAAGCCAAAGAATGGACCAAAGCCTGAGACTGAGTGCTTTTATTGCAAGGCAAGCGGACATTGGAAGCGGAACTGTCCCAAATACTTAGCGGACAAGAAGGCCGGCAACACTAAAGGTATATGTGATATACATGTAATTGATGTGTACCTTACCAGTACTCGTAGTAGCTCCTGGGTATTTGATACCGGTGCGGTTGCTCATATTTGTAACTCAAAGCAGGAGCTGCGGAATAAGTGGAGACTGGCAAAGGACAAGGTGACGATGCGCGTCGGGAATGGTTTCAAGGTCGATGTGATCGCCGTCGGCACGCTACCTCTACATTTACCTACGGGGTTAGTTTTAAACCTCAATAATTGTTATTTAGTACCAGCTTTGAGCATGAACATTGTATCTGGATCTCGTTTAATACGAGATGGCTACTCATTTAAATCCAAGAATAATGGTTGTTCTATTTATATGAGAGATATGTTTTATGGTCATGCCCCGATGGTCAATGGTTTATTCTTAATGAATCTTGAATGTGATGTTACACATATTCATAGTGTGAATACCAAAAGATGTAAAGTTGATAACGATAGTCCCACGTACTTGTGGCACTGCCGCCTTGGTCACATTGGTGTCAAGCGCATGAAGAAGCTCCATGCCGATGGACTTTTAGAGTCTCTCGATTATGAATCATTTGACACATGCGAACCATGCCTCATGGGCAAAATGACCAAGACTCCGTTCTCCGGAACAATGGAGCGAGCAACCAACTTATTGGAAATCATACATACTGATGTGTGCGGTCCGATGAGCATTGAGGCTCGCGGAGGATATCGTTATGTTCTCACTCTCACTGACGACTTGAGTAGATATGGGTATGTCTACTTGATGAAACACAAGTCTGAGACCTTTGAAAAGTTCAAGGAATTTCAGAATGAGGTAGAGAATCAACGTGACCGAAAGATAAAGTTCTTACGATCAGATCATGGAGGAGAATATTTAAGTCACGAATTTGGTACGCACTTAAGGAAATATGGAATCGTTTCACAACTCACGCCGCCTGGAACACCTCAGCGTAACGGTGTGTCCAAACGTCGTAATCGCACTTTATTGGATATGGTGCGATCTATGATGTCTCTTACCGATTTACCGCTATCTATTTGGGGATATGCTCTAGAGACAGCTACATTCACTTTAAATAGGGCACCGTCTAAATCCATTGAGATGACACCATATGAATTATGGTTTGGGAAGAAACCTAAGCTATCGTTTCTAAAAGTTTGGGGATGCAATGCTTATGTCAAGAAACTTCAACCTGAAAAGCTTGAACCCAAGTCAGAAAATTGCGTCTTCATAGGATACCCTAAGGAAACCATTGGGTATACCTTCTACCTCAGATCTAAAGGCAAGATCTTTGTTGCCAAGAACGGGTCCTTTCTGGAGAAAGAGTTTCTCTCGAGAGAAGTAAGTGGGAGGAAAGTGGAACTTGATGAAGTACTACCTCTTGAACCGGTAAGTAGCGCAGCTCAGGAAGATGTTCCTGTGGTGCCAGCACCAACTGAAGAGGAAGTTAATGATGATGATCAAGGTACTTCAGATCAAGTTACTACTGAACTTCATAGGTCCACAAGGACACGTTCCACACCAGAGTGGTATGGCAACCCTGTCCTGGAAATCATGTTGTTAGACAACGGTGAACCTTCGAACTATGAAGAAGCGATGGCGGGCCCAGATTCCAACAAATAGCTTGAAGCCATGCAATCCGAGATAGGATCCATGTATGAAAACGAAGTATGGACTTTGACAGACTTGCCCGATGATCGGCGAGCGATAGAAAACAAATGGATCTTTAAGAAGAAGACGGACGCTGATGGTAATGTTACCATCTATAAAGCTCGACTGGTCGCTAAGGGTTATCGACAAGTTCAAGGGGTTGACTACGATGAGACATTCTCTCCCATAGCAAAGCTAAAGTCCGTCCGAATCATGTTAGCAATTGCCGCATACTATGATTATGAGATATGGCAAATGGACATCAAAACGGCATTCCTTAACGGCCATCTTAAGGAAGAACTGTATATGATGCAGCCGGAAGGTTTTGTCGACCCTGAGAATGCTAACAAGGTATGCAAGCTCCAGCGATCCATTTATGGGCTGGTGCAAGCATCTCGGAGTTGGAACATTCGCTTTGATGAGATGATCAAAGCGTTTGGGTTTATGCAGACTTATGGAGAAGCCTGCGTTTACAAGAAAGTGAGTGGGAGCTCTGTAGCATTTCTCATATTATATGTAGATGACATACTTTTGATGGGAAATGATATAGAACGTTTGGACAGCATTAAGGCCTACTTGAATAAGTGTTTTTCAATGAAGGACCTTGGAGAAGTTGCTTACATACTAGGCATCAAGATCTATAGGGATAGATCGAGACGCCTCATAGGTCTTTCACAAAGCACATACCTTGATAAGATATTGAAGAAGTTCAATATGGATCAGTCTAAGAAGGGGTTCTTGCCTGTGTTGCAAGGAGTGAAATTGAGCTCGGCTCAATGCCCGACCACGGCAGAAGATATAGAAGAGATGAGTGTCATCCCCTATGCCTCAGCCATAGGGTCTATTATGTATGCCATGCTATGTACCAGACCTGATGTAAGCCTTGCCGTAAGTTTGGTAGGAAAGTACCAAAGTAATCCCGGCAAGGAACACTGGACAGCGGTCAAGAATATCATGAAGTACCTGAAGAGGACTAAGGATATGTTTCTCGTTTTTGGAGGTGACGAAGAGCTCGTCGTAAAGGGTTACATCGATGCTAGCTTCGACACAGATCTGGATGACTCTAAGTCACAAACCAGATACGTGTATATTTTGAATGGTGGGGCAGTAAGCTGGTGCAGTTGCAAGCAAAGCGTCATGGCGGGATCTACATGTGAAGCAGAGTGCATGGCAGCCTCGGAGGTAGCGCATGAAGCAATCTGGGTGAAGGAGTTCATCACCGACCTAGGAGTCATACCCAATGCGTCGGGGCCGATCACACTCTTCTGTGACAACACTGGAGCTATTGCACTTGCCAAGGAGCCCAGGTTTCACAAGAAGACCAGGCACATCAAGCGTCGTTTCAACTCCATTCGTGAAAATGTTCAAGATGGAGACATAGATATTTGTAAAGTACATACGGACCTGAATGTGGCAGATCCGTTGACTAAACCTCTCCCTAGGGCAAAACATGATCAACATCAGAACTCTATGGGTGTTCGATTCATCACAATGTAACTAGAATATTGACTCTAGTGCAAGTGGGAGACTGTTGGAAATATGCCCTAGAGGCAATAATAAAATGGTTATTATTATATTTCTTTGTTCATGATAATTGTCTGTCATTCATGCTATAATTGTGTTATCCGAAAATCGTAATACGCGTGTGAATACATAGACCACAACGTGTCCCTAGTGAGCCTCTAGTTGACTAGCTCGTTGATCAACAGATAGTCATGGTTTCCTGACTATGGACATTGGATGTCATTGATAACGAGATCACATCATTAGGAGAATGATGTGATGGACAAGACCCAATCCTAAGCATAGCTCAAAGATCGTGTAGTTCGTTTAGCTAGAGCTTTTCCAAATGTCAAGTATCATTTCCTTAGACCATGAGATTGTGCAACTCCCGGATACCGTAGGAGTGCTTTGGGTGTGCCAAACGTCACAACGTAACTGGGTGACTATAAAGGTGCACTACGGGTATCTCCGAAAGTGTCTGTTGGGTTGGCACGAATCGAGACTGGGATTTGTCACTCCGTATGACGGAGAGGTATCTCTGGGCCCACTCGGTAATGCATCATCATAATGAGCTCAATGTGACCAAGTGTCTGGTCACGGGATCATGCATTACGGTACGAGTAAAGTGACTTGCCGGTAATGACATTAAACGAGGTATTGGGATACCGACGATCGAATCTCGGGCAAGTAACGTACCGATTGACAAAGGGAATTGTATACGGGATTGATTGAATCCTCGACAATCATGGTTCATCCGATGAGATCATCGAGGAGCATGTGGGAGCCAACATGGGTATCCATATCCCGCTGTTGGTTATTGACCGGAGAGGCGTCTCGGTCATGTCTACATGTCTCCCGAACCCGTAGGGTCTACACACTTAAGGTTCGGTGACGCTAGGGTTGTAGAGATATGAGTATGCAGTAACCCGAAAGTTGTTCGGAGTCCCGGATGAGATCCCGGATGTCACGAGGAGTTCCGGAATGGTCTGGAGGTAAAGAATTATATATAGGAAGTCAAGTTTCGGCCATCAGGAAAGTTTCGGGGGTCACCGGTATTGTACCGGGACCACCGGAAGGGTCCCGGGGGTCCACCGGGTGGGGCCACCTATCTCGGAGGGCCCCATGGGCTGAAGTGGGAGGGGAACCAGCCCCTGGTGGGCTGGTGCGCCCTCCCTTGGCCCCCCCTGCGCCTAGGGTTGGAAACCCTAGGGGTGGGGGCGCCTCCACTTGGCTTGGGGGGCAAGCCACCCCCCTTGGCCGCCGCCCCCCTTGGAGATTGCATCTCCCAGGACCGGCGCCCCCCTAGGGGGCCTATATAAAGGGGGGGAGGGAGGGCAGCCGCACCCATGCTCTTAGCACCTCCCTCTCCCCCTGCTACACCTCTCCCTCTCGCAGAAGCTTGGCGAAGCCCTGCCGAGATCGCCGCTGCATCCACCACCACGCCGTCGTGCTGCTGGATCTTCATCAACCTCTCCTTTCCCCTTGCTGGATCAAGAAGGAGGAGACGTCTTCCTCAACCGTACGTGTGTTGAACGCGGAGGTGCTGTCCGTTCAGCACTAGGATCATCGGTGATTTGGATCACGACGAGTACGACTCCCTCAACCCCGTTCTCTTGAACGCTTCCGCTCGCGATCTACAAGGGTATGTAGATGCACTCCTCTTTCTTGTTGCTAGATGAACTCATAGATTGATCTTGCTGAAAGCGTAGAATTTTTTTATTTTCTGCAACGTTCCCCAACACACATCTTCTCCTTCGTGCTGGCAACCGAAAAGCATGCCATGGGCTCCGGTGTGCCTCTCGGTTCTCCCATGTCGGAGTTCCCAGGCACCCCGGACGTAGACGCAACCCTTAATGGACCTGACAAGCCATTTGAGCATGTCCATGTGGTTGATAGGAAGAGGAAGAGGGGGGGAATTAGGGAGGGCAAATCCCTCGACGTCCACCCTGACCTGTACAACACCGTCATGGAGCAAGGTGGGTTCAGCGATGAGGCTCGCCGCTCGGGGCCATCTGCCTCAGCCCCCACGACCGTTGTCGAGCCTGCGATGTGCTGCCGCCGCCGCTCGGTCCCGCTGGACTCCTCCCTACACGTGTTAGTTTCGTCTGCCCGTCGCCCTCACTTGTCCCTGAGCTCCTCAAGTTTTTCGCGTAGCCGACATTCATGCTCAAGCTATGGCATTGTGCCGGTCAGAGCCGGCCTCCTCCCGATAGCCTGACATAACCGTTCCCTGAGTTCCGCTGTCGCCACCTCTTGCTCCGGTCGACGTGTGATGATTCCGCTCGATTCGTGCATCCCACGAACGGATCTTTATGTTCCATGTGGTTCTGGAAATGTAGGTGTCAATTTTAGGTATATATACGTTGTAAAAGTAGAATCTTTTTGCCTACCCAAATCTTTACTCATGTACCTAGAAAATAAATTTAGGCAGTCAAATTTTATGTATTGTTATCCCTTCTAGGACATCCCATAAAAAAAGGGTCTTTTACATCTGTGTCCCTAACTCGAACCCACTACTCACATTTGCCCCTAATTCGAAAGCCTGCTCAAAAATGCCCCTCCGCCGTCATGTTCTCTTATAGAATTGCCCTTCCGTGCCATTTCCGTCCAGTCAAGGCTGTTTGACTGGTAAGTGGCCGTTTCTTTGACATTTTTGCCCCTTCGTCCTTACAACTGGGCCTAGGTCACCGATTCACTCTCTCTCCATCTCATTCTCTCGCCCGAGCCGCACCCTCTCTCTTTCTCCCCATAGCTGCTAAATATCCATGGGGTCTATACGATGCAGTGGAATTCAGGTACTGGGACATTGACAAATCAGCATGGGTCCCTGTCCAGTGTGATGATGAGCTTGGTATCATGTTTGCAATACATGATTCTTTCCCTGCTAAACTAGAAATCAGTGTCATACAAAGGAAGAGAGGAGAGCCAGAGAGCAGAGGAACAAGATCTCAGTCTAGGTCTACAGGTAAAGGTAGAACTAGCCAATCAAGGGGCAAAAAAGCAACAGCTCATAGTGGAGGCAGCAGTTCCATGCAGGCACCAGGAACACCTACTGTAGAAGTTCCTAGGCATGCAGCTCCCTCTCATAATAAAGATTCAGGTGACCCATACACTAAAGAGGGACTACCAGATGATTGGCCAAGTGATGATGAGGATGAAAGGTTGTTTCCACAGTTTGTAACAAGGAAGAAGGGCAAGGAGAAAGATGATGAGGGGGAAGATTATGTTCCACCCCCTGAAGGCATGTTTGGTGACGCAGGTGAAGATGAGAAAGAGGAGGACAATGACATGGGGTACTCTGAAACATCTGATGAGAAAAGACCAGATGTGCAATACAATAGAGATGATCCTTTTTTGAAAGAGGGAACAATATTTTCCAGTGCCATAGACTGTAGAAATGCCCTTGCAACCTTCTCAATAAAGACTCAAAGTGAATTTGTGATCGACAAGAGTGACAGTAATAGGTTGACAGTGCATTGTGCTTATAAGAGGTGTCAATGGAGGATGCATGCCTCCTTAATGAGACACAGCACATTGTTTCAGGTATTAAATATAGGAACTAACAATGCATTAGTTAGCAGCATTGATACTGTATTTTGTTTGTTTGTTGCAACACATAGGTTCTGACATGTTTCTGAACTATCATGAATGCAGGTTAAAGTGAACAAGACAGCTCATACATGTCCCAGTGTGAACAGGAGGAAGAGATTGAGGTCAGCTAAGAGTAGATGGGTTGCTGATGCTGTGAAGACCTGGATTTTAGAGGATTCAGAAGTGGGACCAACAGAATTGCAGAAAAATTTGAAGAAGAAGTATGGCCTGGCAGTTCCATATATGAGAGTATTCTATGGGAAGCAAATGGCACTTGACAATATCTATGGTAAGTGGGTTGACTCTTTTCAGTTATTGTATACCTTCAAGGCAGAAGTGGAGAAAGCATCTCCTGGCAGTGTAGTTAGCATTGATAAACACACTGTACAGTACAAACTGAATGGGAAGAGTAGACAGAAGGAGTGCTTTAGAAGAGTATTTGTTTCTTTCAAAGCATGCTGGCAAGGGTTTTTGAATGGGTGTAGGCCTTATCTTGCAGTAGATGCCACTGCATTGAATGGCGGATTTAGAGGGCAACTAGTTAGTGCATGTGCTGTGGATGCTTGCAACTGGATCTTCCCAGTTGCATATGGAGTTGTAGAGAGTGAAAATATAGAGAGTTGGACTTGGTTTTTCCAGAATTTAAGAGAGCTTATAGGACATCCACCAGGTCTTGTTATCCACACTGATGCATGCAAAGGCCTGGAGACTGCAGTGGAAGCTATGTTCCCAAGTGTGGAGCACAGAGAATGCATGAGGCATTTGGCTGCAAATTTCACAAAAAAGTTTAGAGGAAAATTCTTTGATGAAAATTTATGGCCCTGCTCATTGACATACAACATAAAGAAACACAACTGCCATCTTAGGCAGTTGCACAGTAAGGCTGGTGTGAAAGAGTACTTAGAGGAGCATCACACCAAGCTATGGGCAAGGTCACTGTTCAATGAAGTGTGCAAAATAGATTTTGTTAATAACAATCTAGCCGAGTCCTTCAATTCAAAGATTAGAAAATGGAAGGGTGTACACATTGTGGACTTGCTAGACAAAATAAGACAATTTATAATGGAAAAGTTTGATCTCAGACAGCAGATTGCAGCTGCTACATTCATTGGCCACATCATAATCCCCAAAGTCATGAAAATGCTTCATGCAAAATCTAAGGACCTTGATATGGAGATAGTGAAAAGAAGCACATATGAGGCAGAGATTACAGCAGTTGACAAGGAAAAGAGAGAGTGGAGATATCCAGTAAATTTGGAAAGTAGGAATTGCAGTTGTAGAAAGTGGCAGTTAACTGGACAGCCTTGCATACATGCTTTGTATTTTATTACTTCAATGAGAGGCCTAGTAAGTGAGATTGATCAGTATGTACATGAGTACTTTTCTGTTGCTAGGTTCAATGCTACTTATGCTGAAAATTTGCCTGCAATGGAGGGCAAATAACAGTGGGATGTGGTGGACCCTGGGTTTAAATTGTCTGCTCCATTGCAAAACAGGGCCCCTGGTAGACATAGGAAGACAAGAATTAGGGCAAAATCTGAGGGAAAAGGACTTGGAGGAAGGAGAAAGAAATGTGGCAGGTGTGGAAGGCTTGGGCATCGTGCCACTCACTGCAAGGAATCCATTGACCCAGCTTTTGGGGAAGAAGAGCACTGGGGGCTGAAAATGCAACAGATGAACCTCTAGATGGTAAAACTGATGCTGAAAATGCTACAGAGGTGGAAACTGATGCTGAAAATGCTACAGAGGTGGAAACTGATCCTGAAAATGCTAAAGAGGTTGAACCTGATCCTGGCATTGCTACAGATGCACCAACAGTGTCATCAGCTGTAAGGTGAAAATGCTACAGATGTTCTCATTTCAATTTTTGCATCATTTAATGTTCTAATTTCCTTTTTGCTTCATTTAATGTTCTCATTTCAATTGTAGCCCAAGAAAGAACTACAAAAAGGCAGCTGACAGAGGGATGTCACCAGCCAAGAAGAGGCTCAAGTATGCACCAGATCCTACAATAGGATCTGTAACTGGAAGCAACCAGCTAAGCAAAGAAGTGAGCAAAATTGTCACCACAAGGTGGAGTTCAAGGCTCTTAACTAACCCTGCTTGCAACACCAGGAGCAAGAAGATGAAAGATCTATGAACTTGTTAGCTGCTATGTTAAGTGTGTTGTTTTTGTTGTTTAAGAACTATTTGTGAACTTGTTAGCTGTTATCTTAAGTGTGCTGCTGAAATTATGAACTTATGTAATGCTGAACTTGTGAGATGCTATCTTGAATGTGCAATGCTATTATGAAGTTATGCTATTTGTGAGATGCTATCTTCTGAGCTGCTACTTTTAAATATTTCGTGAGCTGCTAGTTTTAACACAACAGATCATTTGGTCAGCTGCTAGTTTCATTTGAGCTGCTACTTTCAAAATGCCAAGCAAGATTCTTCAGTCATTTCCAAATAGAAATATCACATCATTCCCAAATCACAACATTATTCTGGGATAATACATTCCTAAACTTAGCTCCATCAAAGCATACACTACAAACAGAAATCCATTTAGTATGGATTATTAGACCACCTAGAAACAAATGTGGCCAACATGCTAAAACCAAGAACTATGATAAATCCCCAGGCTTGCATAACCTCGTTCCTCTTCTTCATCTTTAGCTTCAGTTTCTTGTTCTTCTCGGTTAGATACATCACCCTCCTCTCTAAATAATGAGCTTTTAGCCAGCTCTTCTCCAATCCTGCATGAAGCTCCTCAAATGCACGACCAACACATTCGGTCGATGGCGGGTCAATCCAGACAACCCAATCACATTCATCAGGAAGCTGCAAAATCAATGATCGAATTAGGAAGAGGAGAAAGAGCAGAATCAAGTCAAGCATTCAAAAGCAAAAACACTTACATCAAGAGGGCAGCCGAGAAACCTTCTGCCGGAGCTTGCTCCTCCCCAGGCGACACGAGAGCAGGAATAAGCCCCTGGCCAGGGCACCGCCGCGACGACCGAATCAAGGCCACAGAATGTCAGATCGGGGATGTAGAACTCCGATTGAAACTGAACTATCCCGACGCCATCAACCTATCAGCAAAGGGCAACCCAAATTGATGAACCCTAATTCCGCAATATCACCCAAATCGACCCTGAAACTTACATTGGCGGCCACCGACGAGGTTGTAGAAGACATGCCCGCCGTGCACGACGTACCCATCGCTCACCACGCCGTGCCCCTGCCCCTCTCTCTTCGACCGCGGCGGAAACGCCCGATCCAGTTCTTGCTCAAAAATGCCCCTGTCGTCGCGAGGAAGAAGAAAGAGGGGAGAGAAAGTGAACCGGTTAGTTGGGCCCAGATGTAAGGAAGGAGGGGCAAAAATGTCAAATAAACGGCACGTTAGCGGTCAAACAGCCTTGACTGGACGGAAACGGCTCGGAGGGGCATTTCTATAAGGGCACATGACGGCGGAGGGGCATTTTTGAGCAGGCTTTGAAATTAGGGGTATATCTGATTACGTGGTTCGAGTTAGGGACAGAAATGCAAATGGCCCTAAAAAAAATCATACTGTACTACGTACTCACTTGCTCTGCCCCCTCCCCGTCTCCCCCATTTGGACATTTCGTCCTTTCGCCTCCTCGATCACGTGATCATCTCCTCTGCTCTGCCCCCCGCCCGGCCACAGCGCCCTACACCACACAGCAAGGCGGCGGCTCGCCTCACCCAGCGCCGCCGCGGACCGCAAGGTGAGCCCAGACCCTCCCTCGTCCCTTGTTCGTGGTCCGTCTCCGCCCCGCCCCTTCCTTTGAGCGACATTGGACTGATCCTCTCGGGGCCTTAAAACCCTAGGTTGGTGGTGGCGGCGTCTGTCAGCGGCGGCCATCCATGGATTCCGGCGATGCACCTGAACGGTACGTGATGCCCAATCCCTCCTCTTTCCGTCTCTTGAGATCTCGCTCTAGGCCCTGCGAAATCAAGGAACGCGGCAGCTGCCTGCAATTTAGCGCCTTTCTTTTCCGATTTTGGCAGGATTCGCGAGGAAACGGGTTCTCGGAGCAGAGACGGCCTGCCTCAGCGTGACGCGACTGGAGCAGGTCCAGATGCTAATCGCCATGGGGGAGACCGCGTCCTTGCCAAGCGCCTGAAGGATGAATCGCCTGACACATCGGAGCCGCCGCCGTCACGGCTGAAGAAGGCTGTGGAGCTGGAGCCTCACCCCGCTCAGAACAGAGACGAGCAGTTCGTCTGGCCCTGGATGGGAGTGCTGGTCAATGTGCCTACGGAGTGGAAAGGAGGGCGCCAGGTCGGGGAAAGTGGGAACCGCCTGAAGGAGCAGCTCTCGGCCTTTTGCCCGCACAAGGTCAGTCCTTTGTGGAACCATAGAGGCCACACCGGGAACGCCATCGTTGAGTTTGGAAAAGACTATGCTTCTTTCTGCAACGCATTCAAGTTTGAGAACCACTTTGAGGCAGAAGGATATGGCAAGCGGGACTGGGAGCAGCACAAGTATCGAGGGCCCGAGATGTTTGGATGGGTTGCAAGGGCTGATGATCACAGAGCCCCGGGACCGGTCGGGGAGCATCTGCAGAAAAACGGTGATCTGAAAACCGTTGCAGAACTTGAGAATGAAGGAACACGCAAAACCGACAAGCTGGTAGCTAATTTAGCCAGCGCAATTGAGGTAAAGACCAAGCATGCCCAAGAACTTGAATGCAAGTACAATGAGACGACTACCTCACTTGACAAGGTGATGGAAGAAAAGGAGCTGGTCCTCCAGAGATATAATGATGGTTGGTTTGCAATCTTTTGCTGTTATCTCCTTTGAGCATTGGGGCCTTTCCCTTTCAGTTATCTAATTATGCATTTTGAACTTGCATTATCACCAGAAATCCGCAATATGCAGCAAATCGCTCGTAGGCATTCGCAGATGATCCTTAATGAGAATCAGAAACTTCGTTCGGAACTGGAGGCCAAGATGCAGGATCTTGAATTCAAATCCAGGCAGCTTGATGAGCTTGCTGTGCGTAGTGACTCGGATAGAAGGAACCTTGAGAAAGAGAAGGAGAAGGTGCGTGTCCCTTGTCGCCGATAAAGAATTATGGAAGTTAGTTTTTGTGTCCTCTCCTCTTGTTTGTTTTCGAGGATGGTTGATTGTTTCTGTGCTTCTTTTAAATAGCATCTTTCTGTTTACTAGTAACTAGCTGGATGACCTGTGCATATGCACGGCTAGAATTACTACATGGCATTAATATTGGAGTTTTCTTCTCCTTCCTATTTGTAAATGAATGATCCACGATTTAATTCATGCCACATTCATTAGTATTTGTATGTCTTTCTAATATAGAAAATAACGGTAGCCACTAGCGAGTGTATTTTGTTTAACAAAGGAAGACCGTTAGCATTGAGATTCGTGGCCCACTATATACAGCACAATAGACTTTCTTACTAACCTCTAATTTTACCTCATCCACTCTTGTTTATCTCGTGTTCCCTATCTTACTGAGAATATTTTTTTTCCGTATTCTCCAGCATGAATTAAATTCAAACGTGGGGCACCAGTACTTAAACACCGTGTTCTGGTTTTTTAGTTGTCCTGTTATCTAATGCAAATATCATGCCTTCTGATGCTTCCATGCATCCTCATATTGCTCTAGTTGTTTCTGTCATCTACCCATCTAAGGCATGTAATTATCTGGGATATTTATTCAAAATTGCTACAATATTTTCTCTCGTGGTAGTTTTTTCTCCTGTTGTACACATGCTGTATTGCATAGGCTTATATTTTTCAGCACGGCTGAAACTACATACTAGATACTCACGTGATTTGTTGCTTCCCATATTTACTTTGACAACAATGGCACCATTTTGCATTTTATATACATTATGTTTTCGCTTACACACAATGCATTACCATTGATCATTCTTACCTGATGGCATGCATGCTCTGTATGTGGTCCTTATGTATGCTTGGACTTTTGATCCTTTCCAATCTACCACTTCTCTCTGTCTTTTTTAGTTGCTGTAAACTTTTGACCGCCAGTCCATACGTGCATGCATGGTTATAGAACTATGCACCCGAGGAATGTACTTAGATCCATGGCATGTTACACTAAATTTGTTGGCCTTATTTTACACAATTTCATAGTAATCTACACCGTTGCAATCTGATTTTACCAAAATAAATGCTTTAAGTAGATACTTTCTTCTAGTGCATAAACACCGTTATAGTACATTCATCAAAATAACCTGCGTACGTTTCCTATTACTCTGAAATACATCAAAATATGTGGTGTAGATATTTTATTTTTTTATAGAAGCAATCAAAGATGTTATCATGTCGGCCATCAGAAGTAAATGCTGTGAACCTTTCTTTCTTAACGCTGTGCGTACTAGTATCGCTATTGAATCTGCAGAAAGTATTTCTATATTGTTCAGTTGAGATCTACTGACAGTTTTTGTTGCACTTTTCTTGCGTTTGACATGTAGTTTTGAGATGCGCGGGTTTTTATTTTTTCCAGAACTTGATCAGTTTGACATTACTATTCATTTGCACTTTGCTCAAATTTCTAAGAGTAGTAGCCTGAACTCTGAAGTTGACGTGTAGTACAAATTGGGATGCATGACGTTTCGTAATTCGACTCCTAAGCTGATTCAAGTGTGCGGGCTCTGATTTTTCACGAGAAGTATGCCTTAATTGAGATGCATAGGTGACTTTCCCTATTCGATTCCTAAGCTGATTTAAGCATACAGGCTCCTATTTTGAGAGGAGCACGCGTATGGGATTCTGATTCAGATGTACATAAGTTCTTTCCTAGTTTTATCTTACAGTTCTATACCAAGCACTGTTGTCAGTTGAAATTGGTCTATGGTTTTGTGCGCGTGCGTCCATCTGAACGTCTTAGTTTTTGTTGTTAAGTTGATCTTGATGTCCAATTTTTCTAACCTTAAATTGGTGAATCTTCACCTTTCATTTCATGTTGGTTTAACAATATAATAAATAGATTCCTATCATTGCGGTTTTTCTTATTTTTGTCGTCACTCGAAATTCCGCTCTTGGACGACAATAGATTGCAGAGGGTTTAACAGTAGGACAATTTCAGCAGAATGCACGTAATTTGGTTTTTACTTCTAGAGAGGGCATGACGGTAGGCGTGAAATGTAG
>NC_041387.1:137403830-137431206 GCF_002162155.2 Triticum dicoccoides | reverse complement strand
TCATGTCAGGTTGTTGTGGTGAATACAGAACGAGATCAAAGCAAAGTATCTTAAGATGGCAACGTCGGAGCAACAGAAGGCAGATGAAAATGTGCTGAAGCTTGTGGCAAAACACAAGGTTTGTGCCTTACTATATATTGTTTTACTTGAGGTTTTGAGATACTAATATCTATGACTATCTTCCTGTGCTGAAAATGGCAAACTGCAGAGGGAGAAAAAGGCTGCTCTAGATGAGATTATCAAGTTAGAGCAGAAACTGGATGCCAAACAGAAGCTTGAGCTAGAAATAAAACAGTTGCAGGGAAAATTGGAAGTGATGAAGCATATGCCAGGTGAAGAAGACTCTGAATCAAAGAGAAAAATAGATGAACTTAGTGCCGAGCTTCAGGACAAGTATGATGAAATGGATGCAGTGGAAGCACTCCACCACACTCTGCTTATGAAGGAAAGGATAAGCAACGATGAGTTGCAAGATGCTCGGAAGAAGCTAATAGATGTAAGTTATCTCATCGATTGAGTACTTGCATTTGTCTAGTATTATGTTTGAATTACATTTCAAAGCTATCTATTGCATATGCTGCAGGGTCTGCGGGATGTTACAACTGCCCGAGCAACTGTAGGCGTTAAAAGAATGGGTGATCTTGATCTGAAATCATTTGCTAAGGCTTGCAAAGGTAAAATGTCAGAAGAAGATGCAGAAGTAACTGCTTCCATTCTTTGTTCAAAGTGGGAAGAGGAGATTAAAAATCCAGAATGGCACCCTTTTAAAGTTATCATGGTCGAGGGCAGAGAGAAGGTAGTAATATCTTCGCTCTTGCTTTTATACACTTGATGTTCTCTAATAGCTTGTATCTCGAGTTACCAATTTCACATTGAATTTCCTGTTCTGCAAACATTAGCTCGGTTCATCTATTCATAAGTAAATTGTGGTGAGAGCTAAAAATTGGAGACACAAAGTTTAATTTACTGCCCTGCATATTCTTACATTAATCTAAAGGGACAAAAGTAGCAGAAATTCTCACATTAATAATGGAAAGGGAAAAATACCTAATCTGTTGATCAAAAGTATTATCAACCATAGGTAGCGAGAGAAAGAATATTCCATAATACAAACATTGGACTTACCGAGTTAAGGGCTCCGGTAGTGTTATCATTTCTGAATCTTGCTGTGTTTGAGTCTGACCCAAAAACATTAGTTACATTACTAATCAGGTCCTTTCTTTTTCCTCCATCTGTTACTTCCTTGGTCCTTCATTACATGCAAATAAGAGTGGAGGAAACAAGAAAACGTCAGCCACCAATTGTAACCAGCCAAGGGGCTATATTCTTGTGTAATTTAAATAATGTAGTTTTTCATGGGAGTTATAAATATCTTGTTTTTCATGGCATGGTCTCAACTGTGGATGTAAGCTACCGCACGATATCTTTTACAGCTAACCAATTAGAAAGTCAATTAGGCTATGCCATAAATAATTTTTCTTTTGTGCAATAGCAAATATTGGATGCTTGATGAAGGAATCTGAAAAATTAGCCATATGTATCTACTCCCTCCTTCCATCTATATAAGGCCTAATGTGTTTTACAAGAACGCCTTTGACTATTGACAAGATTAATAGTACATGACATGCATAATGTGAAAATTATATCATTGAAAGCTCCTTTCACATACGAATTTGACGGTATGCCTTGTGCAAGTTGCATGTCATATATTATTGCTCTAACATTTGGTCAAAATTAGCCTCGAAAAACGCATTAGGCCCTATATAGATGGAAGGAGGGAGTATGCTTGTAGTGAATGTTGGATAAGTTTCATTTACTTGATTTAGCAGCTTGTGGAGAGCTTGGTCATATGCATATATTTGTGCAACTTCAATGCTAGGAAGCAAGATTTTTGAGTTCCTGTGTGCAAAACCTTATGTTGATGTTAGCTGCTCTTGATTGAGATTTATAGCATCTAATTAAATAAATGGTGACTTGTATTTATTCAAGACTCTCTTTCTTCCATTTGTTGCTTTTCTTTGAAGCTGATGGTCAGTTCTATACCAGTTAAGTTATATTTAATTTGCCAGCTTTTTGGAAAGATAGTACATCTAGCATTTGCTCATGGAGTAACCAAACTTCTTACCGATAAAAAGCTTGCCACTCAGTACCCACATTGCCGGATGCTAATAACTCCCCCTCTCCTAGAAGTTTATGATAGGGACGCTTTATGATATTCCTTATAGTCAATTAAAAGTTGGTTCTCAGTTCCTAGCTTGGTTAAGCTGGACACAACGTGTCTTGGCTGTTGGAATTTGACATGATACTTGATACATGGAGCTCAAAGCCCTCCTGCCATCTGCAAACAATGTTTCCCCCCTGAACTTTCTGTAGCATACTTGTTCCACATGCATGGAAAGGTCATTGTGTATGTATATTTGATATACTAGTTTATTAATGCAGCCATGCATTACTATGTAATGAAGCAGGCGTGTCTTACATTATTTCACACACATAAATTATTTTTGCTCATCCATGTTTTGTTATACTGTGGCAGCATTTAGACACTACATAGCTCCTGTATGAATACTTTGCTAAATTCACAGCACAAGATCGTTGATCACTGTCTGTCTTAGGCATATTTGTGGAGCGTGCAAAGTTTTGAAGCTTTTGGTGCCTGTTTTGTCTTACATGTTTAAAATGTAGTAGTATGTTTATCTAATGGTGTGTGCGTTCATGTTAGGAAATTCTCCGTGAGGATGATGAGAAGCTGCAGGAACTCAAAGAAGAGCATGGTGGGGAAGTCTATGGGTTGGTGACAAAGGCTTTGCTTGAAGTGAATGAGTACAACCCTAGCGGCCGCTATTCTGTGCCGGAGCTGTGGAACCACAAAGAGAATAGGAAGGCAACCCTGAAAGAAGTGGTCCAGTACGTGCTGAGGCAGTGGCGCACACAGAAGCGGAAGCGCTGAGCCCAAGTACCTAGGTTCCTGAAGCAGTGAAGTAGTGAAGTAGAAGTGTATTAACGTTATCTTGTGATGAACTCATGAATGTTGGTGATGGTTTAGCTGTGGATCATTCAGCCTGGCCCTGGCCCTGGTTGGTATAGCATCGACATGGATGCTAGTAATTGGAGATTTCGAACTGCCCTGTTCCTGATAATGTATTTTGCACCAAGCTATGAAGTAACTGTTGCTGAAATGATTTCAGCGACAGTTAATTCCGAATGGAGTTAGTAGTATGAATGGGCTTGTTGGAAACATGAGCCCGAGTACTAGTATTGGTTAGTTATATAGCAGGAGAATAGATTGGCGCGTGATCGTGTTTTATAACCCACCACCGAAGGCAAGGATTCCTTCATTCAGAGCTAAAGTTTCCATCCATCAGTTCTTTTTCAGTTGCCAGAGAATTATCTCTTGCCACAGAGCAACTAGGTACTCCACGGTTAGAACAAGCCACACACTCACAGCAATGTCACAACGGCAGGGTGTACCACCGCCGTGTGACTACCAGGGACCAGGTCCAAGTGTAGCGAGTGCGTTGGGTCCACTTGTAAGGCCAGCTGGCCAGTGGCAGCGTGCGTGCGTCGTGTACTTAAGCCCAGGGTGGGCGCGTGTGTTGGACAGGCTGGTAAAACTGAATCTGAAATCCTCACCTAACCTGTTCCCTCTGCTCATCCCCTTCCTCACGCAACTCATCCCCTCTCCCGGCTGCTCCACCTACTCTGGATCGGCCTCCAATCGAGATCGTGGTGTGACAATTGGTTATCAGAGCCATCGAATCCTGCCCAAATTTTTTTTCTCCGCTGCTCCGAGATCCTCCTGGCCTCGATCTGTAACACCCACCATCGCGGGTGCGACTTGCTCCGGCGACTCGCCCAAAATCCCCGATGGGGTTTGATCGGTTCGGAGAGGAGCAATGGCACCTTCCAAGCCCTCAGTCCAGACGCGACAGCTGCTGTCCGCCATGGACGACAACACAAGCACTCTCAAGTCTCTCATGGAGAGCATCATCTCCCGCCTCGACAAGCAGAAGGTCGACAGCGACAAGCGACTTGAAGCTCAGGCCGCCTTCAACGCTCAAGTCTCGCAAGATCCGCGGGCTCTCTCCAAGCAGGTGGATCTCACCCAAGCCAATGTCGACGACACGCGCAAGGCGCTCGAGCGGTCGCCATCGCCGCACGGATCGGGATCCACCACCGTCATCAACCCCTTTTCACCACCACCACCACCACCACCCCTGTGTCCTGCTCCCGTCCCACAACATCATCCACAAGGGCCACCGCCACCCCCTCGCCTCGAGGACCAGCGACCCCCACTGCTGCATACGCCGCATCACCAACCAGCACAGGTGCATCACCACCAGCATACCGACGGCTACATCAAGCCCCCCAAGCACTGAAGGAAATATGCCCTAGAGGCAATAATAAAGTTATTATTTATTTCCTTATATCATGATAAATGTTTATTATTCATGCTAGAATTGTATTAACCGGAAACATAATACATGTGTGAATACATAAACAAACATAGTGTCACTAGTATGCCTCTACTTGACTAGCTCGTTGAATCAAAGATGGTTAAGTTTCCTAGCCATAGACATGAGTTGTCATTTGATTAACGGGATCACATCATTAGGAGAATGATGTGATTGCCATGACCCATTCCGTTAGCCTAGCACTTGATCGTTTAGTATGTTGCTATTGCTTTCTTCATGACTTATACATGTTCCTGTAACTATGAGATTATGCAACTCCCGTTTACCGGAGGAACACTTTGGGTGCTACCAAACATTACAACGTAACTGGGTGATTATAAAGGAGTACTACAGGTGTCTCCAAAGGTACATGTTGGGTTGGCGTATTTCAAGATTAGGTTTTGTCACTCCGATTGTCGGAGAGGTATCTCTGGGCCCTCTCGGTAATGCACATCACTATAAGCCTTGCAAGCAATGTGACTAATGAGTTAGTTGCGGGATGATGCATTATGTAACGAGTAAAGAGACTTGCCGATAACGAGATTGAACTAGGTATTGGATACCGACGATCGAATCTCGGGCAAGTAACATACCGATGACAAAGGGAACAACGTATGTTGTTATACGGTTTGACCGATAAAGATCTTCGTAGAATATGTAGGAGCCAATATGAGCATCCAGGTTCCGCTATTGGTTATTGACCAAGAATAGTTCTAGGTCATGTCTACATAGTTCTCAAACCCGCAGGGTCCGCACGCTTAAGGTTTCGATGACAGTTATGTTATGAGTTTATGAGTTTTTATGTACCGAAGGAGTTCGGAGTCCCGGATGAGATCGGGGACATGACGAGGAGTCTCGAAATGGTCGAGACATAAAGATCGATATATTGGACGACTATATTCGGAGTTCGAAAAGGTTCCGAGTGATTCGGGTATTTTTCGGAGTACCGGAGAGTTACGGGAATTCGCTTGGGAGTATATGGGCCTTATTGGGCCATACGGGAATAGAGGAGAGAAGCCGAAAGGAAGGAGGCGCGCAGCCCCCATCTGGTCCGAATTGGACAAGGGGTGCGGCCCCCCTTTCCTTCCTCCTCTCCCCCTCTTTCCCCCCTTCTCCTACTCCAACAAGGAAGGAGGGAGTCCTACTCCCGGTGGGAGTAGGACTCCCCTTGGCGCGCCCCTCCTAGGCCGGCCGCCCCCTCCCCCCTTGCTCCTTTATATACGAGGGCAGGGGGGCACCTCTAGGCACGACAACACAAGTTGATCTACGGATTGTTCCTTAGCCGTGTGTGGTGCCCCCCTCCACCATATTTCACCTTGGTCATATCGTTGCGGAGTTTAAGCGAAGCCCTGCGCCGGTAGAACATCATCATCGTCACCACGCCATCGTGCTGACGGAACTCATCCCCGAAGCTTTGCTAGATCGAAGCCCGGGGATCGTCATCGAGCTGAACGTGTGCTGAACTCGGAGGTGCCGTACGTTCGGTGCTTGGATCGGTCAGATCGTGAAGACGTATGACTACATCAACCGCGTTGTCATAACGTTTCCGCTTACGGTCTACGAGGGTACGCGGACAACACTCTCCCCTCTCGTTGCTATGTCATCACCATGATCTTGTGTGTACGTAGGAATTTTTTTGAAATTACTACGTTCCCCAACAGTGGCATCCGAGCCTAGGTTTTATGCGTAGATGTCATATGCACGAGTAGAACACAAGTGAGTTGTGGGCGATACAAGTCATACTGCTTACCAGCATGTCATACTTTGGTTCGACGGTATTGTGAGAGCGGCCCGGACCGACATTACACGTACGCTTACGCGAGACTGGTTTCACCATTACGAGCACTCGTGCTTAAAGGTGGCTGGCGGGTGTCTGTCTCTCTCACTTTAGTTGAACCGAGTGTGGCTACGCCCGGTCCTTGCGAAGGTTAAAACAACACCAACTTGACAAACTATCGTTGTGGTTTTGATGCGTAGGTAAGAACGGTTCTTACTAAGCCCGTAGCAGCCACGTAAAATTTGCAACAACAAAGTAGAGGACGTCTAACTTGTTTTTGCAGGGCATGTTGTGATGTGATATGGTCAAGACGTGATGCTATATTTTATTGTATGAGATGATCATGTTTTGTAACCGAAGTTATCGGCAACTGGCAGGAGCCATATGGTTGTCGCTTTATTGTATGCAATGCAATCGTCCTGTAATGCTTTACTTTATCACTAAGCGGTAGCGATAGTCGTAGAAGCATAAGATTGGCGAGACGACAACGATGCTACGATGGAGATCAAGGTGTCGTGCCGGTGACGATGGTGATCATGATGGTGCTTCGGAGATGGAGATCACAAGCACAAGATGATGATGGCCATATCATATCACTTATATTGATTGCATGTGATGTTTATCCTTTATGCATCTTATCTTGCTTTGATTGACGGTAGCATTTTAAGATGATCTCTCACTAAATTATCAAGAAGTGTTCTCCCTGAGTATGCACCATTGCCAAAGTTCGTCGTGCCCAGACACCACGTGATGATCGGGTGTGATAAGCTCAACGTCCATCTACAATGGGTGCAAGCCAGTTTTGCACACGCAGAATACTCAGGTTAAACTTGACGAGCCTAGCATATGCAGATATGGCCTCGGAACACAGAGACCGAAAGGTCGAGCATGAATCATATAGTAGATATGATCAACATATTGATGTTCAGCGTTGAAACTACTCCATCTCACGTGACGATCGGACATGGTGTAGTTGATATGGATCACGTAATCACTTAGAAGATTAGAGGGATGTCTATCTAATTGGGAGTTCTTAAGTAATATGATTAATTGAACTTAAATTTATCATGAACTTAGTCCTGGTAGTATTTTGCAAATTATGTTGTAGATCAATAGCTTGCGTTGTTGCTTTCATATGTTTATTTTGATATGTTCCTAGAGAAAATTGTGTTGAAAGATGTTAGTAGCAATGATGCGGATTGGATCCGTGATATGAGGTTTATCCTCATTGCTGCACAGAAGAATTATGTCCTTAATGCACCTCTAGGTGACAGACCTATTGCAGGAGCAGACGCAGACGTTATGAACGTTTGGCTAGTTCAATATGATGACTACTTGATAGTTTAGTGCACCATGCTTAACGGCTTAGAATCGGGACTTCAAAGATGTTTTGAACGTCATGGACCATATGAGATGTTCCAGGAATTGAAGTTAATATTTCAAGCAAATACCCGAGTTGAGAGATATGAAGTCTCCAACAAGTTCTATAGCTAAAAGATGGAGGAGAATCGCTCAACTAGTAAGCATGTGCTCAGACTGTCTGGGTACTTCAATCACTTGAATCAAGTGGGAGTTAATCTTCCAGATAAGATAGTGATTGACAGAATTCTCTAGTCACCATCACTAAGTTACTAGAACTTCGTGATGAACTATAGTATGCAAGGGATGACGAAAACAATTCCCGAACTCTTTGTGATGTTGAAATCGATGAATGTAGAAATCAAGAAAGAGCATCAAGTGTTGATGATTGACAAGACCACTAGTTTCAAGAAAAGGGCAAAGGGAAAGAAAGGGAAACTTCAAGTAGAATGGCAAACAAGTTGTCACTCCCGTGAAGAAGCCCAAAGTTGGACCTAAGCCTGAAACTGAGTGCTTCTACTGCAAAGGAAATGGTCACTGGAAGTGGAACTACTCCAAATATTTGGTGGATAAGAAGGATGGCAAAGTGAACAAGGGTATATTTGATATACAGGTTATTGATGTGTGCCTTACTAGTGTTTATAGTAGCCCCTGAGTATTTGATACTTGTTCGGTTACTAAGATTAGTAACTCGAAACAGGAGTTACAGAATAAACAGAGACTAGTTGAAGGGGAAGTGACGATGAGTGTTGGAAGTAGTTCCAAGATTGATATGATCATCATCGCACACTCCCTATACTTTCGGGATTAATGTTAAACCTAAATAAATGTTATTTGCCATTTGCGTTGAGCATGAACATGATTTGATCGTGTTTATTGCGATACGGTTATTCATTTAAAATTAGAGAATAATTGTTATTCTGTTTACATGAATAAGACCTTCGATGGTTATACACCCAATGAAAATAGTTTGTTGGATCTCGATCATAGTGATACACATATTCATAATATTGATGCCAAAAGATGCGAAGTTAATAATGATAGTGCAACTTATTTGTGGCACTGCCGTTTGGGTCATATCGGTGTAAAGCGCATGAAGAAACTCCATAAATGTGGATTTTCGGAATCACTTGGTTATGAATCATTTGATGCTTGCGAACCGTGCCTTTTGGGCAAGATGACTAAAACTCCGTTCCCCGGAACAATGGAACAAGCTACTGACTTATTGGAAATAATACATACCGATGTATGCGATCCAATGAGTGTTGATGCTCGTGGCAAGTATCGTTATTTTCTGACCTTCACAAGATGATTTGAGCAGATATGGGTATATCTACTTGATGAAACATAAGTCTAAAATAGTTGAAAGGTTCAAAGAATTTCAGAGTGAAGTGGAAAAATCATCGTAACAAGAAAATAAAGTTTCTACGATCTGATCGCGGAGACGAATATTTGAGTTACGAGTTTGGTCTTCAATTAAAACAATGTGGAATAGTTTCACAGCTCACGCCACCTGGAACACCACAACGTTATGGTGTGTCCGAACGTCGTAACCGCACTTTATTGGATATGGTGCGATCTATGATGTCTCTTACTGATTTACCATTATCGTTTTGGGGTTATGCATTAGAGACAGCTGCATTCACGTTAAAAGGGCACCATCTAAATCCGTTGAGACGACATCGTATGAACTATGGTTTAGAAGTAAACCTAAGCTGTCGTTTCTTAAAGTTTGGAGTTGCGATGCTTATATGAAAAAGGTTTTCAACCTGATAAGCTCGAACCCAAATCGGAGAAGTGCGTCTTCATAGAATACCCAAAGGAAACTGTTGGGTACTCCTTCTATCACAAATCCAAAGGCAAAACATTCGTTGCTAAGAATGGATCCTTTCTAGAGAAGGAGTTTCTCTCGAAAGAAGTGAGTGGGAGGGAACTTGATGATGTAACTGTACCTGCTCCCTCATTTGAAAGTAGTTCATCACAGAAATCTGTTCCTGTGACTACTACACCAATTAGTGAGGAAGTTAATGATGATGATCATGAAACTTCAGATTAAGCTACTACAGAACCTCGTAGGTCTTACAGAGTAAGATCCGCACCAGAGTGGTACAGTAATCCTATTCTGGAAGTTATGTTACTAGACCATGACGAACCTACGAACTATGAAGAAGCGATGGTGAGCCCAGATTCCGCAAAATGGCTTGAAGCCATGAGATCTGAGATAAGATCCATGTATGAAAACAAAGTATGGACTTTGATTGACTTGCACAATGATCGGCGAGACATTGAGATTAAATGGATCTTCAAGAGGAAGACGGACGCTGATAGTGTTACTATCTACAAAGCTAGAATTGTCGCAAAAGGTTTTCGACAAGTTCAAGGTGTTGACTACGATGAGAGTGTTTCACTCGTATCTATGCTTAAGTCTGTCTGAATCATGTTAGCAATTGCCGCATTTTATGAAATCTGGCAAATGGATAAACAAAGCTGCATTCCTTAATGGTTTTCTTAAAGAAGAATTATATATGATGCAACCAGAAGGTTTTGTCAATCCTAAAGGTGCTAACAAATTGTGCAAGCTCCAGCGATCCATCTATGGACTGGTGCAAACATCTCGGAGTTGGAATATATGCTTTGATGAGTTGATCAAAGCATATGGTTTTATACAGACTTTTGAAGAAGCCTGTATTTACAAGAAAGTGAATGGGAGCTCTGTAGCATTTCTAATATTATATGTGGATGACATATTGTTAATTGGAAATGATATGGAAATTCTGGATAGCATGAAAGGATACTTGAATAAAAGTTTTCAAAGCAAGACCTCGGTGAAGCTTCTTACACATTGAGCATCAAGATCTATATAGATAGATCAAGACGCTTGATAAGATTTTTCAATGAGTACATACCTTGATAAATTTTTGAAATAGTTCAAAATGGAACAGTCAAAGAAGGAGTTCTTGCCTGTGTTACAAGGTGTGAAGTTGAGTAAGACTCAAGACCCGACCATTGCAGAAAATAGAAAGAGAATGAAAAGTCATTCCCTATGCCTCAGTCATAGGTTCTATAAAGTATGCTATGTTGTGAACCAGACCTATTGTATACCTTGCTCTGTGTTTGGCAAAGGAATACAATTTTGATCTAATAAGTAGATCACTGGACATGGGTCAAGAATATCCTTAGTGAGGACTAAGGAGATGTTTCTCGATTATAGAGGTGATAAAAGAGCCCATCGTAAAAGTTACAACGATGCAAGCTTTTACACCAATCCAGATGACTCTAAGTCTCAATCTGGATACATATTGAAAGTGTGAGCAATTAGCTAGGGTAGCTCCGTGCAGAGCATTGTGGACATAGAATATTTGCAAAATACATACGGCTTTGTATGTGACAGACCCGTTGACTAAATTTCTCTCACGAACAAAACATGATCATACCTTTGTACTCTTTGGGTGTTAATCACATAGCGATGTGAGCTAGACTATTGACTCTAGTAAACCCTTCGGGTGTTGGTCACTTAATGATGTGAACTATTGGGTATTAATCACATACAGATGTGAATATTGGTGTTAAATCACATGGCGATGTGAACTAGATTATTGACTCTAGTGCAAGTGGGAGACTGAAGGAATTATGCCCTAGAGGCAATAATAAAGTTATTATTTATTTCCTTATATCATGATAAATGTTTATTATTCATGCTAGAATTGTATTAACCGGAAACATAATACATGTGTGAATACATAGACAAACATAGTGTCACTAGTATGCCTCTACTTGACTAGCTCGTTGAATCAAAGATGGTTAAGTTTCCTAGCCATAGACATGAGTTGTCATTTGATTAACGGGATCACATCATTAGGAGAATGATGTGATTGACATGACCCATTCCGTTAGCCTAGCACTTGATCGTTTAGTATGTTGCTATTGCTTTCTTCATGACTTATACATGTTCCTGTAACTATGAGATTATGCAACTCCCGTTTACCGGAGGAACACTTTGGGTGCTACCAAACGTCACAACGTAACTGGGTGATTATAAAGGAGTACTACAGGTGTCTCCAAAGGTACATGTTGGGTTGGCGTATTTCAAGATTAGGTTTTGTCACTCCGATTGTCGGAGAGGTATCTCTGGGCCCTCTCGGTAATGCACATCACTATAAGCCTTGCAAGCAATGTGACTAATGAGTTAGTTGCGGGATGATGCATTATGTAACGAGTAAAGAGACTTGCCGATAACGAGATTGAACTAGGTATTGGATACCGACGATCGAATCTCGGGCAAGTAACATACCGATGACAAAGGGAACAACGTATGTTGTTATGCGGTTTGACCGATAAAGATCTTCGTAGAATATGTAGGAGCCAATATGAGCATCCAGGTTCCGCTATTGGTTATTGACCAAGAATAGTTCTAGGTCATGTCTACATAGTTCTCGAACCCGTAGGGTCCGCACGCTTAAGGTTTCGATGACAGTTATATTATGAGTTTATGAGTTTTTATGTACCGAAGGAGTTCGGAGTCCCGGATGAGATCGGGACATGACGAGGAGTCTCGAAATGGTCGAGACGTAAAGATCGATATATTGGACGACTATATTCGGAGTTCGGAAAGGTTCCGAGTGATTTGGGTATTTTTCGGAGTACCGGAGAGTTACGGGAATTCGCCGGGGAGTATATGGGCCTTATTGGGCCATACGGGAATAGAGGAGAGAGGCCGAAAGGAAGGAGGGCGCAGCTCCCCTCTGGTCCGAATTGGACAAGGGGTGCGGCCCCCCTTTCCTTCCTCCTCTCCCCCTCTTTCCCCCCTTCTCCTACTCCAACAAGGAAGGAGGGAGTCCTACTCCCACCGGGAGTAGGACTCCCCTTGGCGTGCCCCTCCTAGGCCGGCCGCCCCTCCCCCCTTGCTCCTTTATATACGAGGGCAGGGGGGCACCTCTAGGCACGACAACGCAAGTTGATCTACGGATTGTTCCTTAGCCGTGTGCGGTGCCCCCCTCCACCATATTCCACCTCGGTCATATCGTCGCGGAGTTTAGGTGAAGCCCTGCACCGGTAGAACATCATCATCGTCACCATGCCGTCGTGCTGACGGAACTCATCCCCGAAGCTTTGCTGGATCGAAGCCCGGGGATCGTCATCGAGCTGAACGTGTGCTGAACTCGGAGGTGCCGTACGTTCGGTGCTTGGATCGGTCGGATCGTGAAGACGTACGACTACATTAACCGCGTTGTCATAACGCTTCCGCTTACGGTCTACAAGGGTACGTGGACAACACTCTCCCCTCTCGTTGCTATGTCATCACCATGATCTTGTGTGTACGTAGGAAATTTTTTGAAATTACTATGTTCCCCAACAAGCACGACTTCCCCCGGTTCGACGGCAGCGCCCCCTACTTGTGGTTGGACCGTTGCCGCGCCTACTTCGACCTCTACCACGTCCCACCGTCCACATGGGTGACCACGGCGACGTTGTACATCGAGGGGCAGGCGGCGCATTGGCTGCAACTATTTCGACAAACACATAGCGGCCTGGCGTGGGAGGCGTTCTGCGCCGCGATCACCGAGGAGTTCGGCGTCGATGAGTTTGAGCTCGAGATGCACAAGCTCCTCCAGCTGCGTCAGAGCGGCACCGTGGGCGAATACCGCCAGGCATTCGACACATACATGTATCATCTGCTCGCGCTCGACCCGTCGCTCTCCACCAAGTTCTTCGTTACCCAGTTCCTTTTGGGGCTCAAGGACGAGCTGCGAGCGGCATTTCGACTCCAGGCACCGACAAGCATCACCCGGTCGTCGGTCCTGGCGCGGATTCAAGAGGAGGAGTTGAACACACCACGGGCGCGTCCACGCCCACAACCTCAAGGTCGCCCTCCGCCAGCACCCCCGGCGCGCCCTGGAGCGGCACCGCGTCAACAACCGGACGATTACAACCACGAACGACAACTGAAGGAATTTCGTCGCGCCAACGGTCTCTGCATCAAGTGTGGCGATCGGTACAGCCGCGAGCATCGCTGCAGCCAACAGGCGCAGCTGCTCACGATCCAAGTGGGAGCCTATGGAGAAGTGCTCTCCGACGACACCGTCCACGCGCCCGACCTGCTCGACGCACCGGAGCAACCAGTTCCGCCACCAGAGTGCTGTACAATCTCCGCGCACGCATTGGACGGCTCCGAGGCACCCAACACCATCCGCCTTCGGGCCCTGGTGGGCAACCAGGTCATGCTACTGCTGCTCGACTCCGGCAGCACGCATAGCTTTGTCAGCAAATCCTTCGTGGACAGGGTTGGCGCATCCACCCAGGAGATCGCGCCACTCGAGGTGCGTGTGGCCAACGGGGATCGCCTCAGCTGCTCACGTCAAGTTCCAGAGCTCAAATGGTGGATGCAAGGGCACACATTCTCCACGCCCATGTACGAGCTCGACACCGGTGCATATGACGACATTCTCGGCATGGACTGACTTGCCAAGCACAGCCCTATGACATGCCACTGGCAAGACAAGTTCATCTCATTTGTCCACAACGACAAAATGGTGACTCTCCAAGGTGTTCGACCCAAGACGACGACCACCCTTGCCGCAGTGCAACCAGCCGAGCTCTGCAAGCTCATCGCCGGCAATGACATCTGGGCCATGGCCATGGTCGAGATGCAATCAGCGGCGCCCAAGTCTCGCAAGCCATCCCTGACACCAATCAGCGATCTTCTGGAAGAGTTCACCAACGTCTTCGCCGCGCCAAAGGGCCTCCCTCCGCATCAACAGTATGACCACGCGGTCACCTTGGAGGACGGGGCGCAGCCAACAAACGCTCGTCCTTACCGTTACTCACCTCTCCAGAAGGACGAAATTGAGCGGCAAGTTAAAGAGATGCTTGATGCCGGTGTGATCACTCATTCAGTCAGCCCGTACGCCACGCCGGTGCTGCTCGTGAAGAAGAAGGACGGTACCTGGCGATTCTGCGTCGACTACAGACGCCTCAATGACGTCACAGTGAAAAACAAGTTTCCCTTGCCGGTCGTCGATGAGCTTCTGGATGAACTGGCCGGCGCCGCCTACTTCTTCAAACTGGACTTGCGAGCAGGGTACCATCAAATTCGCATGCGTGAGGAGGACGGACACAAGACAACGTTCAAGACGCACCACGGCCACTTTCAGTTTCGCGTCATGCCGTTCGGGTTAACCAATGCCCCCGCAACATTCCAGTGCTTGATGAATGCCATCTTCGCCAAGTATACGCGTAAGTTTGTCATCATATTCCTTGACGACATTCTCGTTTTCAGTGAGACCCTGGAAGAACACATCAAGCACCTCCGCCTCGTCCTCAACCTGCTCCGCGAGCATCAGCTGTACGCCAAGTTGTCCAAGTGCTCGTTTGCCCAGGACCACATCGACTACCTGGGTCACATCATCTCCAAGCAGGGTTATCTCTTGCCACGGAGCAACTAGGTACTCCACGGTTAGAACAAGCCACACACTCACATCAAGCACACCTCATCCTCATGCAAACACAGAGTAGCAACTTGAGGTAAACATTACAGCACTCACTACAGAACCATCAGATATTCAGGTTAGCAATCCAAAAACGTGTGCCTGCCTGCATTCATGCGCCGCGTCGTGTGTGTTGACTGTTGAAGACCTCAGTTGCGAGCGCCTATAATTGATGTAACAACAAAATACAGCCTGATTAGAACGAGTGAAGATGTAGTCCAGCAGTAACACATAGCAACAGTCAGAGTGTAGCAATAAAATCAGGCTGTACATTTCTTCAAGCGATTAAGTTCTTAAAGCTGAGCCACACTACATAACAATATATAAGATGGATTACTGGATTCACTAAGCAAGGTAGATTATTCAGCTAGTGTTGTCGACTGAAATGCCATACATAGTGTGCTAATAGCCTCACCAGGAGTTGACTCCCGGTAGCCTGAACTAAACGCCTGTGCGGGATCTCCTTATATCAATTAACAGAAGGTGTGCACACGACATGAAGCAAGTTGGTTACAGAAGCCATCTCATACGAGGCTAGATTCATCAATACCAGCAAGTATGGTACTGACAGGCGCTAACTAAGGATCTGTCGATGATCTTCAGAAATGAAATGCAAAACACAGAAAGTAGGCCACCTCAAGAAGATGGATTGCTCGATCTAGAAGTACTGTAGCTAGGGTTCTTAGCTAGCCGGGGGACAACCCCTTGCACAAGAGATGGATCTCACCGACCCCGAATGGTGCTTAAATAGCAAGGGAAAGTAGCTAAAAAGTAATAAAGCAGAGAAGCAGCGAGGCATAAAGTTTGGTAACAAGTGGGCCAGATTATGTAACAATATATATGATGAGTTAGTGGGTTCACTAAGCAAGGTAAATTATTCAGCTACTGTAGTGGGTACGCTAACAGCATCACTAGAAGTTAACTTGTAGAAGCCTGAAATAAACAATGGTGTGGGATCTTATATTAGTAGATAGACAAGGTGTGTACACAACATGTAGCAACTTGGTACAGCAGCAGCCACAAGGAACATAACTAGACATAACAGGGTGCTTGAAAACTGTGACAAAACAGAGTAATGCGCAGAAAATATGAACATACAAGAAGCAGAGCAATCATTCAACAAAATGTGTAGTAGCTTTGTGCAAAGTGAAAACTGAGAAACATGCAACCCCTAGTATTCTGAATGTCAAGGCTCACAGTTGGTCAACTATATCTAGTTGTCATGCAATTGAAACTTTAAAGATATAGCATTCCCAGAATTCATGCTAACTCAATCAACTCTCTCGAAACAGGCTTTCGCCCCGCTTTATATATAAAAGCAACAACCGAACAAAGTACACGGCCGAACGATACAAGGTGGAGAGGTAGTCCTCTTACAAAGCCGATCCCAGAATAAACGGATCACCAATGGTACCGACGAAAAAGCATAGGAGGACCCGAGTACAACGCTACGCTACGCCCTATACACCTAAGCTCCACGACAACGCCCTCAGGAGGGATGCCGGCGCCAAGCGTCGCCGCTATCGAGTCCACAATGGACAAAGGTTTTCACCCGGAACCCGGACACGGATGGGAACACCACGACGACATCTTCAATAAGAGAGTGGCGCCCTCGAGCGTCATCATCGTCGGCGCCAGAGCGCAGAGCTTTCGCCCGGTAGTTCTCGCGTGTCACCACGAGGTCTTCAGAAGAAGCATGACGAGCTCAACTCCCCAGATCTGGATCGAGGCGCCCCCACGGAGACCGAGAGCCCGCCCGAGCTACCTTGCGCCAAGCCCCACACGACCAAGAGACAATGCTACCACCGCCGCCATGGTGCCCGCTAGAGAGCCAACCATGTGGACCACCTTCCAGGGCCACCGCCCTGGCATCCATGCCACGAGACAAAGCCGACCGTCCGCTTCACCGTGCGCAAACCGCGGTTGGAGAAGCCCGGCATCAGCCCCCAGGCCAGGGTCAGCGCCACCACCGTAGGGGCACCCACGCCTAAAGTCCCCTCCTATCTAGGTGGACCGGGAGGGGGGGGACATGGCCCAGTGGCTACCGACGGCCATCGTCGAGCCATCAACTTAGACGATGCCAAATCCGCGGCCTACGGCACATATTCTGATTGCCGGCACAAATGTTGTCCTGACCACCACCGTCACGATCCTTCATCAACGCCATAATGAGAAGACGCCCCCCAATCGAACTACAAGCTCCCATCTTGACCGGAACAAAGGCGCCCCAGAGCCGTGCACCGACTCCAGGGCAACCGAACGCCGGACGCCGCGCGAGGAGCGACGAGCCCCATGCAGGAGTACCGCGTCAAACTCCCGCACCGGAGGCCAGTCCGCGTTGCCGGCCAACTACCAGCCAACGCAACCAGGGGGCGGATGCCGCCCCATCAGATCTGGGCATCCCGGATCCAGATGAGAGGCCGCCAAGGCAGCCGGCAGTCCGGCTGCCGAGTAGCCGCATCCACGGTGCCAGCCCTGCGCCCCCTCGGCTCTCCACGCATCGTCCTGCCCCCGCCGCCCGAGACCAAGGCGTCCACCGTCCACCCACTCACCTTCCTCCACCCGCCCGTGAGAAGAGCCGCCGGCTACCTTGCTGCCAGCAGCCGCCGTCCGACGCCCAGGAAGCGCTAGGCCGCGCCGCCCACATCCCTCATTGCATCATCCCCTCACGCGCCAGATCCAAGCCGCTAGAGCTCGCCCCGCACGATCCTCCACCGTCCACGCCGCCACCACGCCAGCGGCCTCTAACGCACCCGGGCGGCGTCGCGCCGTGGCTCCCGCGCCGCACCTCTGCCTACGGGGGATCGAGAGGGCCCCGCAGCCGCCAGCCCGGGCGAGCTTTGCCCGGCCAGACCCTCTGGCGGCGACGGGAGAGGAGGAGGGAGGGTGGGGAGCTCGGCGGCGGCCACCTAGGGTTCCCTCCCCGGCACCGTGCGGGGGCGGCGCGGGAGGGAGAGGGAGAGTACAATCAATCAACCCTGTTGGTGTTGCCTCCTACGGTGAACTTAATTACGCTACTCAATCAACTAGAAGTTAGTAGTTTCCATACTTGCACATAAAGCTTCATATATCATAATCGAAGAACTCGGGGAAACCACGGAGTGAAATACACTGCTAGATGGTCATGACAAATCATGATGACAGGCATTACGCAACCAGCAAGCAATAAAACATGCTGCCATATGGTCATGTTGTACAAACTACTAGTTACCACAACAATTCAAGCTAATCATTCTACTAGAATCTGAGAACTACCCAATTTTCAGAACCACATTATGTAAAAGTATATATATGATGACTTAGTGGGTTCGCTTAGTAAGGTAAATTATTCAGCTATTGTAGTGGACTGAAATGCTGTAGTACGTTAACAGCCTCATGAGAAGTTAACTTGTGGAAGTCTTAAATAAACAATGGTGTGGGATCTTATATCAGTAGATAGAACATGAAGCAACTTTTTCTCAAAATAAAAACATAAAGCAACCTGGCAGAGCAGCCACAAGGTGCATAACTAGATATAGCAGGATGCTTGAACACTATGAAAAAACAGTATATCCGCAGAAAACATGAACGTACAAGAAGCAAAGCACTCAATCAATGAAATTTATAGTAGATGTGTGCAAACTTCAAACTGAGAAACATGCGACCCGTAGTATTCTGAATGTCAAGGCTTATAGTTGGTCGACTATATCTGGTGGTCATGTAGTTGAAACTTGAAAGGTATAACATCCCCAAAATTCATGCTAAATCAATAAACCTAGTTTCCATAGGTGCACATAGAGCTTCAAATTTCAAAATCCAGGAGAGTAAAATGCACTGCTAGATGGCCATGACTCATGATCAATCATGATGACAGGCAATATGCAACCAGCAAGCAATAAAAATCATGCTGCCAGATGGTCATATTGTACTACTAGTTACCTCAGCTATTCAAACCAATCATTCTAGCATAATCTGGGAACTAGCCATATTGCCTGCCTGGAATGCACTCAGTTCAACAGATTACAGTTCACACATTCAGTGACGCAAGATTGCAAAGTGAAGAATGGAAAGATGGGATCTGAGACACGTACCATGGAGTAGATTGGGCATGGATGCTGGTCAGTTGGTCGGCCGTTTCGTTTCGTTGAGCAGCTGGCGGGCATGCTGCCATTGGAGTTGGGAGGGGTGGGTGGGTATGAGGGGGAGGAGGTCGTGGACGTCCCTGGCAGCGAGG
This sequence comes from Triticum dicoccoides, assembly GCF_002162155.2. NCBI lineage: Eukaryota > Viridiplantae > Streptophyta > Magnoliopsida > Poales > Poaceae > Triticum > Triticum dicoccoides. The sequence goes on along the minus strand of NC_041387.1, from coordinate 137,411,919 downwards.
AGACGGAGAAGAGCCAGCTCCGCGCCCTTGAGGTTACGCGCCGCCGCCGATGCAGGTGGTTGAGGCCGAGGATGCAGTGCCGGCGTGACCTCGAGCCACTTAGGGTTACGGCTCGGTCGGTTCGATTCGGCTCGGTCGGAACCGAAACGTGCCGGTCGGCTCGAACCACTTGAGGTTACGCACACGCGGGGGTTTGGGAGCAGCCACGGTCGCCGGCCGCCGGAGCTCGGAGAGGCAACCGGACAGGAACTAAAAAAAAAAGATAGTAGAAGAGAAGAAAATGGTTGGGCTCAATTAGCCCGGCCCAAGAAAAAAAAGGCCTCCTGAGAGAGAGAGAGAGAGAGAGAGAGAGAGGCCAGAGAGACGAGGAGGTGGCCGTTAAATTCAGTTCGTCCCCGCCCTCCCCGCGTACTCGTCGCTCGAAACCTTCTTCCTCCTCCCACCTCCGTCCCAACTCCCAACGCCACCGTGCCGCACTGCGACTACCCCCACCGGAAGCCAGCCAGCCACCGCACCGCACCCTCCTCCCCATCCACCCTAAACCACCTCGTGCTCCCTCCGCAAGCCCGCATCCTCTGCGATGAATCAAGTTGGCCAGCGGCCACCACCGCCGGTGCCGGAGCCACGCCCACCGCCGCCGATGGGGAGCTGGATCAGGATCTTGCGCTCGGTGGCCTCTTCATTGGGATTATCTCTCCGCTCTCTCATGGTGCTACTTTGGCGCGCATGCCGCTTACCGGCGGGCCAAGACGAGGAGGAGCACAATGAGGCCAAGAACAAGAACAAGAAGCAATCAACGACAGATGGCCAGGACGATGAGGATCGCCAGAGGAGGATGGAGAGGGAGGCCAGGAATAAGGCCAAGGCGGAGGCCGAGGCGAAGGCCAAGGCGGAGGCCGAGAAGACCAAGGCGGAGGCGGAGGCGGAGAGGCAAGAGAAGGAGGCCAAGAAAAGGAATGAGGAGGAGGAGGCGGCCAAGAAGGAGGTGGAGTATGCCAGGAGGAAGAAGGCAGAGACCAAGAAGAAGGAGGAGGAGAAGCTTGCCGAGGCCATCAAAAAGGACAAGGAGAAGAAGAAGGAGGAGACGAAGAGACGGCAGCGGGAGGACGCCGCGCGGAGGAAGGAGGAGGCCAGGATGGAGGAGGAGGACAGGCAAAGGAGGCGGGAGGAGGCCCAGAGGAGGAAGGAGGCGGACAGGAACAAAGATGAGTATGAGGTACGATCGATCATGCGCTTGCTCGTTCCTTTTGCCATGAGTTCAGTTTCTGAAGATTTCTCCTTTCTGCTCCTGTGCTCGTTCATCAGCGTGTTTTGACCGATCATCAGCGTTTAGGTAGGTTTAGATCTCTGAAAAAAAACTGATGTTTGCTGTCACAATAATGGTAGAATAGTTTACTGTCATATTACAATTTAAAATCCCGTGCCATGTTTTAGTTTCTGAAGAATTGCCTGAAAAATGCCCACCTCTGCTCTGCTTATGTATGATGCAGAGGGTGTTGATTCTTTGTATGGAATTTTAGCTAGTGTTCAATCTTGATGAAGTGACCGTTCTAAGGATAAATCACCACCGCTAAGCCTGCCTGAAAATCTTTGGTCATTTGAAGACGGGATTTATCAGATAGCTGTTTTGGTGAAGAATGTGTATCTTTCCGTAGTGTTTGATCATATTGTGACGATGTAGAGATTTCCGTAGTGTATCCTTTTGTTTGAGCCTTTCCGAAGACCAATTGCCCATTATGTTTTATAGTTTGCTGCATTTTTGTTGCTCATAGGCATGCAATTAACTGACTGGTTTTGAAAACTGTTTGACTGTTGTAGATCGAGAGGGACGCTCACAGGAGCTTTTGGGATATAAACCTTAGCAGCCTCAAGGATAATCGAATGACCGTGTGTATGATCTGCTACTTTGAAAAAAAGGACTATAAGTATGGATGTAACGACGACCAGGTAGCGTTTTTCTCTGGACTTTCTAGTTGAGTGTGGTAAACTAAATTTAGGGACTAATCTTGTTTTTTCTTTGTTTGTTTCTTTTCAGAAGGATCGCCATATCAGAAATCTTCACAAAGCGGGAGTGGAACACTGCAAGAAACCGGGTTGCTTTGTGATTGCCAAGGACAAGAGCCAGCTAGGGAAGCACCGGTACTATTATCATGGCATCAGCAAGTAAAACGGTATATCCTCTGCACTTCGTGAAGACTATGCTCTGCTTAGCATGAAGGGCTGCCCTTGTTATAGCCTTTAGAATTTGCAGGAATCTCTTTTGAGAATTTTGTACAAATATTGTGAACACTCTCTCGTAATAAATTTTGAGACTAAATGCCATTGATTTTCCTTTCAGATTGGTCATCATATCAGCAAATCGCACAAGGGAGTTGGGATTGAACGTTGCAAGAAAAAGGGCTTCCTTGTTATAGCCAAGGAGAGGAACATCTTGCTCCATAGTTTGGTGCTTCTGTAGGTCTCACGGTTTGAGCAAATGAGCCCCAACTGTTTGGTGCTTCTGTAGCTGAGTGATAGCATTAGTTTTTACTCTGCTTCACATGAGACTTCTGTAGCGAGTGCTAGCATTAGTTTTTACTTTGTTTGGAGAATTTGGTACGAAAATCTTGTGAATGGCCTTTGGTGATGAATGCATGTACGAAATTCACTATGACAACCAATGCAATCGAATTGCAGTATACATGTCAAAGCTGGGTTCAATTCTGGGTATGTTTTTAATCATGTTCTGTGATGTAATTTGTTGTTCCAATCCTAGCATTATACTCCCAGTTTTTTTGCATGGTGTAGCAGTACACTCATAAGAACTAAAAAGCATCAGTCTTCAAATAAAATCCCTTTTTTGCAATCTTCTGAATTGTTAGCAATCCTCTGCTTATGTCTCATGTTAACTGTATTTATATGCAATCTTATCCCTACTAGCAGCTAGATTTGCACATGTGGTAATCATCTGCAATGTTGGCCTTAAAATAAAGACGCTGCAATTTGGTAATCATCTGCCTCATTTCATTTGATACACAGTCTAGATTAGTCAATGATGTGTGCAGGGATCCCTGTTTGTTTGTGCCGCGCAGCAGTATTCTGGTCTGCTTGTGATATACTCCCTCTGTCCCAAAATTCTTGTCTTAGATTTGTCTTTTTTGAAAGAAGTCTTAGATTTGTCTAGATACGGATGTATCTAATACTAAAATGTGACTTGATACATCCGTATCTAGACAAATCTAAGACAAGAATTTGGAGATGGAGGGAGTATTCAGCAATAAACTGATAAACTAGCGTACTGGGAGCATCAGGCACAACATATGCTTGTCCCTTATTTCCACCCAGCATGTTTAGTAATCTTCTGCCTCATGTCATTTCGTATGTAAATTTTGTATTTACAGTGACAACACTTCTTTTCCCACAACAAAAATAAACCATGTAAATTCAGAACCAGCCAGAATGATCTGGCCTTTACATAATGTCTCTCAACTAGACTTGACCAATCATAAGAACTAAAAAGCATCAGTCTTCAAATAAAATCCCTCTTCTTGCCAGCCTTCGATCGAACAGCATTTGGCGCATGCAACAGCTTGCCTACGCTTGCACTTAGAAAAGACACGCCATTTCTGGTAGTGGTATAGACACACCATGCCAGTGTATTCGCTTGTTTTCCCCAACAGCATCATCAAGATCTAAGAGGTTTGTTACTGCTGATGCTCAACATCTTTCATACACCTCTATCACCAAGGCATAAGCGTTCTTGGTAGAGCAAATTCTGTGCATATGTGGCTTGAACCTGCACAATGCCCCATGGCATGTGTAAGTGGGAATCGATAAAAAAAATTATAGTATTATGGAGTGTAGTATTTCGATGAACAGCACACCATTCAATATTTACTAGACATCTATCCAATCTTTTGTAAGTGCTGAAAACATCTTGTTAGTCCAAGTATAAGGAGGCTGTTTTACAAGATCGCAGAAGATATGAATTGTGTAAATCCACGTCAAAGCAACCACGTTGTTTCATAAGCAGGGGTACTTTTTCACTGGTCTACATTATGAGATTCAGATGTCCCATACAAAAGTCAAGTTGAACCAAACCATCATTCACGAGAAATGATCATTCAAATCATTAGTTGTGATCCCTGTAGATTTCAATTTTAAGATGAAGATTACCTACATTGTGAGGCATGGGTTGACAAAACGCGGTGGGCATCGTGGCCCCTTGTTCAACCTCAACATGAGATCCGATTCATAGCCGCCTAGGCGCCTTGGAATCTGATGGCAACAGTTTTTTTTTGGCAGACTGCACCAACTTGAAATTGTAGTGGCTTGAACCTGCACAATGCCTCCATAGCATGTGTAAGTGGGAACCGATTAAAAAGATCTACTATTATAGAGTGTAGTATTTCGATGAACAGCACGGCATTCAAATATTTACTAGACATCTATCCAATCTTTTGTAAGTGCTGAAAACATCTTGTTAGTCCAAGTATAAGGAGGCTGTTTTACAAGATCGCAGAAGATATGAATTGTGTAAATCCACGTCAAAGCAACCACGTTGTTTCATAAGCAGGGGTACTTTTTCACTGGTCTACATTATGAGATTCAGATGTCCCATACAAAAGTCAAGTTGAACCAAACCATCATTCACGAGAAATGATCATTCAAATCATTAGTTGTGATCCCTGTAGATTTCAATTTTAAGATGAAGATTACCTACATTGTGAGGCATGGGTTGACAAAACGCGGTGGGCATCGTGGCCCCTTGTTCAACCTCAACATGAGATCCGATTCATAGCCGCCTAGGCGCCTTGGAATCTGATGGCAACAGTTTTTTTTGGCAGACTGCACCAACTTGAAATTGTAGTGGCTTGAACCTGCACAATGCCTCCATAGCATGTGTAAGTGGGAACCGATTAAAAAGATCCACTATTATAGAGTGTAGTATTTCGATGAACAGCACGGCATTCAAATATTTACTAGACATCTATCCAATCTTTTGTAAGTGCTGAAAACATCTTGTTAGTCCAAGTATAAGGAGGCTGTTTTACAAGATCGCAGAAGATATGAATTTTGTAAACCCACGTCAAAGCAACCACGCTGTTTCATAAGCAAGGGAACTTTTTCGCTAGCCTACATTATGACATTCAGATGTCCCATGCAAAACTCAGGTCGAACCAAACCATCGTTCACGAGAAAATGATCATTCAAATCATTAGTTGTGATCCCTGTAGATCTCAATTTTAAGATGAAGATTACCTACACTGTGAGGCATGGGTTGACAAAATGCGGTGGGCATCGTGGCCCCTTGTTCAACCTCAACATGAGATCCGATTCATAGCTGCCTATGCGCCTTGGAATCTGGCGCCAACATTTTGTTTCCTATTTTTTTGGCAGACTGCTATAACTTGAAATTGTAGTGGAGTATTGGATCCCCAATGAGCATGAGATGGCTTGCTTGCTGTCTCAGAAAAAACGCTAACACTACATGTTTTCATGAGCATGCCAACAAATATGCCGGCCACAGTAGCGTTCGGTGTAAATTAAAGATTCTAAGCTGTTTCGAGTGACAATCTTCCTCCTTTTCAATGTAACTCGCCGAAATGCTTGCCAAAGCATGAAAGAACCATATGAAGTAGCCCAGGAGCAAAAAGTGTAATTACATATAGCGTTCAAATAAAATCTTCAAAGTTATCTTCAAACATGGTCAGGGATTAGCAATTGCACTGACAACATGTGCCGATAATATTTAGAAAATGATGTCACGTCCAATAGCTAGTTAATGCAGAACATCCCAATTAAATAAATGATTCAAGCACAATGAAAGCATCAGAAAGACTACCTCTGTAACTTTTTATAAAACGTTTTTATAGTCTATGACAGTGTCAAAAAACGCCTTATATTAAGTTACAGAGGGAGTACATAATATCTCATACAGAAGAGAATAATAGACCATTCTAACAGATGGTTATCACATGGCTTGTTAGGGGGGGTATCAAACAAACAAGAACAGAAAACGGATTTGTTGTAGAGCACCATTTCCATTCCTAATATTTATTTTCCGGTCATAGTTTCATTACAGCAAACAATATACGAAAAAAGAGATAGACTGAACATGCTTCCGTTGTCATAGCATCTGCCCGCAAAAGAATGGCAAACTTGGTCGACAGACCCCATAATCAAGGTACATAATTAAGAAAAGCTACCTATTCGTACAATGACAGATTCAACACTGTAAGACTGGGTGTTAACCATATGGGACTCGGCCAGCTGCACCAAAGCGGGGACACAATTTCCTCCCTACTGCCATCTTCAAGGTTGAGAACACCTATATCCCGGGGATTCGTCTTATACATCCAATTATATTGCTCAGCATCTGCGAAATAGACACAATTTGCCTTCACTTGCGGATATTCTTCAGCACTAAGGCATATAGACTGGTTACGCCCAAGAAACAACACGTTATGATGCAAGCTATTTATTTCCACAAGCTCTTGTGCTTCCATATCGACTTTGTGTAACAAGATTTTATTAGTTTTAACTATGAGCTCCTCATAGCCCGCATCTATGAGTTCAGCCTTCCTGCAAACTTGCAGCAGATCACCCCATGGAGCCTGAAGAAGGTAGAATTCGCCCCTGTACTCAGAACTGTGAATGGCAATCTCATCTGCAATTATATTCCTCGTGGCGGTAGGACCAGTGAGGTCAAAAGCATCCATTCTTCCGGCTCTTGTGGATGCATACAATAGACCATCCATGTAGATGCATTGATCATAGTCCCAATCCGGCGTCAGCAAGGTCCACTTACAATCTCCTACCCTTGCAAACGAAAGCTGACATCCTGGACCATGGATGAGAACCACAATGTAGCTTCCTGTGGATGGATCCAGAAAGATAAATACCCTGATGTAGACATGGTAACGAAGCTTGTCGGGAGCATGGGGGAACATTTTGGGACCAACCATTTCGGGGTCTAAGTCCGGATCGTAAAGTTGCTGCCGCAATATATACATAATAACTGTGCCTGCATTGTCAAAGATTGGCTCTACATAACCAATGGTGACCACCGACGGGAGAGCAATCTGCTGGCCAGTGACCGGATTGATAAGATGTAGCTCAGACTTGTCATCCGCGGTAACTAGCCAACCATGTGATGACCCAATAATATACCTGCTGCGGATGGGTGGATCCGGGAGAGTTAAATTGTAGACCCTCTTCTCCGCGAGGCTGTAGAGACAAGCTACGTTCTCACCAGCAGATTCAGAGGTGTAGAGGAGGCAAGGCGTCTGAGGACGTTTGTACAGCTCAAGCTGGCTGCAGAGGCTGGTACAGGCGGAGCGCCAGGAGGAGCTGACAGAGGCAGCACGCATGAGGTCAGGTATCTCCAGGAGTGAAAATATGTCCATCAATACATCCTGCGGCAGCTCCGGCGAGTTTCTCACCACAGTTTCAGTTTCCATCGCTGGTGAGACCTTTCTGAATTTCCCCAATGAACCGGGAGAAAGAGACAGGAGCTTAGGCAAAATTTTCAGGCCAAAATGAGCAAAGCTCGTTATCCTGGCTACGCTACAGACCTCCATTGGAGCAATTGCAAAAGCAGGTCTTGTGGGAGAAGAGTTGCTTCAGCGGCAAACCAATTGAACTTGCTTGAAACTAATCTGAGAAGAAGCACACCGAGGGCTGGCTGCACTTATATCCAAACGAGCCGAGGCCTCACCTGTGATCCGATTAGAAGAAGGGAGTCCGGATCCAAGGAGGAAACGGCCGGGACTTGTTCCGTAGAAACTCCGAAAAGATCTGGAATTCGAATCCGAGCAATTACTCCACTGCGCCTCGTATGCCCCCCAACGACGGGAGAGGAGAACCAACTAATTGCCCGCCGCTGTGTAGCCAGACGGTAGCGCCGGCGAGCTTGGGCTTCGTCGGCGGCGGTAAATGGGATGCAGGAGGCGGGGTGGTATTAGCAGTGGAAGGTGGCGGTGAGAAGGTGCTTGGCTCCGCCGTCTTCGTCGCAGGCGGCTGCGTTGTGGGGGCAGGTCGCCTTTGCACAGGTCACAGAGAGGGCGTCTGTTTTGCGACTGTGCGCCGTTCTCCGCGCGAGCGATCC